>NW_021963057.1:169697-266854 GCF_901765095.1 Microcaecilia unicolor | reverse complement strand
CACCTTTGGTACCGCTTGCGGTACCGGAGCCGGTTACCACCCGGGTTGACTCTCCTTCGACTTCGGTGGAGGAAGCTTCGCCGGAGTCCAGGCAGGAGTCGACTTCTTGACATCCCCCGTGAGGACATCGGTCCTTGAAGTCAAGACAGGCTCGGGTTCGGGCTGCTCTTCGAGAGCTTTTGTCCGACATCGAAGAGGAGCATTCATGGGGAGAGGAGGAAGACCCCAGGTATTTTTCGGAAGAAGACTCCCAGGGGCTTCCTTCTGATCCTACTCCGCCTATTGAAGTTAGACAGTCTCCACCTGAGAGCCTTTCTTTTTCATCTTCTGTGTGGGAAATGTCTAAGGACATTCCATGGGCTGAGATGTTCGAGGTCCTGGATTATCCTTCGCCTGCAGAGGTTGCAACGGCCCCCCTGCACAATACACTCAGGGAAGTGATGTTGCGGAATTGGTCTTGCCCTCTCTCTAATTCAGTTGTCAACAAGAAGTCCGAATCCCAGTACAGAGTCCATGGTGAGCCTGTGATGGTGAAGGCCCAACTGCCTCACGATTCTATGGTGGTGGACTCTGCTCTCAGGAGAGCCAAGAGTACTAGAGACTATGCCTCGGTGCCCCCCGGGCAGAGAGTCTAGGACCTTGGATTCTTTTGGGAGGCGTATGTATCAGGCTGGAATGCTCGCCGCCAAGATCCAAACATACCAACTGTACACCAGCATTTCTCCGAGGACAAGCAGGCTGCTTGTTCTCACTGATGGGTGACGTCCACGGCAGCCCCTCCAATCGGAAACTTCTCTAGCAAAGTCCTTTGCTAGTCCTCGCACGCCCGCGCGCACCGCGCATGCGCGGCCGTCTTCCCGCCCGAAACCGGCTCGAGCCGGCCAGTCTTCTTTTGTCCGCACTCGGTACGGTCGTGTTTTCGCCGTGTCGAGCCCCGGAAAGTCGACCTCGCGCGTCCAAAGTTATTTTTGACGTGTTTTCTTTCTTCGGAAAAGTCTTTAAAGTGTCGGGAAGTGCTCCGGTTTTCGTGTTACCCTTCCCGTACTTCCAGCTTTTTGCCCCGATAAGTTTTCTTTCGTCGTCGGGGTAGGCCTCTTTCGGCCTCGGTCGAGATTTTCTCCCTTTAAATCTTTTGGTGCTCTTTTTCCGTCATTTCGGACTTTGATTTCGCCGGCGTGATTTTTCCGCCCATGACATCGAAGCCTTCCAGCGGCTTCAAGAAGTGCACCCAGTGCGCCCGGGTTATCTCGCTCACTGATCGACACTCGTCGTGTCTTCAGTGTCTGGGGGCCGAGCACCGCCCTCAGAACTGCAGTCTGTGTTCCCTGCTTCAAAGGCGGACTCAGGTAGCGAGACTAGCCCAGTGGAACGTGTTGTTCTCGGGCTCTTCGTCGGCATCGGCACCGGGATCTTCGAGTGCATCGACATCGTCAGCGTCCAGACCATCTTCCTCGACCGCCCCTACATCGAGTGCATCGAGGCATCGGGCCTCTGCATCGGCGCCGAGATATCGGATAGCTGCATCGACGTCGGTGGTACCGGGACCTCGTCTGCTGATGTCGTCGGACGGTGGTGCATCGTCAGGAGTGCAGGTGAGGGCTGTCCATTCCCCTGCTGGTGGCGGTGAGCCTTCGGGTGGGTCTCCTCCTACCCTGAGGGCTCCTGCGGTACAGCCCCCCCGAGACCGACCTCCTTCGGCCTCGGCCCCGAGGAAGCGACGGCTGGATTCTACGTCCTCCTCGTCGGTGCCGGGGAGCTCCGGTGACATGGTTCGGAAGAAATCGAAGAAGCATCGACACCGGTCGCCTCCCCGCGTCGGCACCGAGAGCTCTGGGTCGCCGAGGGAGTCGGCACCCAGCAGGCATCGGCACCGAGAGGACCGCTCACCCTCTGTTCAAGAGGTGTCGATGCGCTCCACTCTGGACAGCCCGGAACAGCCTCCACGCCCGGAACAGGTTCTGACGTCGACGCCTGCATCGACCTCTTTGCTTTTCTCTGCAGCCGCTCTGAACGAGAGCCTCCGGGCCGTTCTCCCAGAGATTCTGGGAGAGCTGTTGCGCCCTACCCCTCCGGTACTGGCGGTGCTTGCGCCTCCGGTACCGTCGAGCGTGGCACCGGCTGGCCCATCGTCCGTGGTGAGGTCCCCGACGTTGGTACCGCGTGCGGTGCCGACTGCGGCCACCTCCCAGGAGGGCTCCCCGACTACGTCGGCGGAGGGAGCTTCGCCGATGCAGGCCAGGGAGTCTACCTCTCGACGCCCCCATCGTGGACGTGGCTCCACTGAGTCGAGCCGGGCGAGGTTGCAGACACAGGTTCGTGAACTTGTGTCTGACACCGAGGGTGAGGCCTCGTGGGAGGAAGAAGAAGACCCCAGATATTTCTCTGACGAGGAGTCTGAGGGTCTTCCTTCTGATCCCACTCCCTCTCCTGAAAGACAGCTTTCTCCTCCTGAGAGTCTGTCTTTCGCTTCCTTTGTCCGGGAGATGTCTACGGCCATCCCCTTCCCGGTGGTTGTGGAGGACGAGCCCAGGGCTGAAATGTTTGAGCTCCTGGACTATCCTTCTCCACCTAAGGAAGCGTCCACTGTTCCCTTGCACCATGTCCTAAAAAGACATTGCTTGCGAACTGGACAAAACCTCTAACTAATCCCCACATCCCCAAGAAGATCGAGTCCCAGTACCGGATCCATGGGGACCCAGATCTGATGCGCACCCAGTTGCCTCATGATTCTGGAGTTGTGGATCTGGCCCTAAAGAAGGCTAAGAGTTCTAGGGAGCATGCTTCGGCGCCCCCGGGCAAGGACTCTAGAACCTTAGACTCCTTTGGGAGGAAGGCCTACCATTCCTCTATGCTCGTGGCCAAAATCCAGTCTTACCAGCTCTACACGAGCATACACATGCGGAACAATGTGCGGCAGTTGGCGGGCTTGGTTGATGCTCTTCCCCCTGAGCAAGCCAAGCCTTTTCAGGAGGTGGTCAGGCAGCTGAAGGCATGCAGAAAATTCCTGGCCAGAGGGGTGTATGACACCTTTGATGTTGCGTCCAGGGCCGCTGCTCAAGGTGTGGTGATGCGCAGGCTCTCATGGCTGCGTGCCGCCGACCTGGAGAATAGACTCCAGCAGCGGATTGCGGACTCGCCTTGCCGTGCGGACAACATTTTTGGAGAGAAAGTCGAACAGGTGGTAGAGTCTCTCCACCAGCGGGACACCGCATTCGACAAGTTCTCCCGCCGGCAGCCTTCAGCATCTACCTCTACAGGTAGAAGATTTTTTTGGGGAAGGAAGACTGTTCCCTATGCTTCTGGTAAGCGTAGGTACAATCCTCCTTCTCGACAGCCTGCGGCCCAGGCTAAGCCCCAGCGCGCTCGCTGTCGTCAGCAGCGTGCGCCTCAGCAGGGCCCCGCGGCTCCCCAGCAAAAGCAAGGGGCGAGCTTTTGACTGGCTCCAGCAGAGCATAGCCGACATCCAAGTGTCAGTGCCGGGCGACCTGCCGGTCGGGGGGAGGTTGAAAGCTTTTCACCAAAGGTGGCCTCTCATAACCTCCGATCAGTGGGTTCTGCAAATAGTCCGGCAAGGATACACCCTCAATTTGGCCTCAAAACCTCCAAATTGTCCACCGGGAGCTCAATCCTACAGCTTCCAGCACAAGCAGGTACTTGCAGAGGAACTCTCCGCCCTTCTCAGCGCCAATGCGGTCGAGCCCGTGCCATCCGGGCAAGAAGGGCTGGGATTCTATTCCAGGTACTTCCTTGTGGAAAAGAAAACAGGGGGGATGCGTCCCATCCTAGACCTAAGGGCCCTGAACAAATATCTCGTAAAAGAAAAGTTCAGGATGCTTTCCCTGGGCACCCTTCTCCCCATGATTCAGCAAAACGATTGGCTATGCTCTCTGGACTTGAAGGATGCCTACACACACATCCCGATACTGCCAGCTCACAGACAGTATCTGCGATTTCAGTTGGGCACACGCCACTTCCAGTACTGTGTGCTACCCTTTGGGCTCGCCTCTGCGCCCAGGGTGTTCACAAAGTGCCTAGCTGTGGTAGCAGCGGCACTTCGCAGGCTGGGGGTGCACGTGTTTCCATACCTCGACGATTGGCTGGTGAAGAACACATCCGAGGCAGGAGCCCTGCAGTCCATGCAGATGACTATTCGCCTCCTGGAGCTACTGGGGTTTGTGATAAATTATCCAAAGTCCCATCTTCTCCCAGTGCAGAAACTCGAATTCATAGGAGCTTTGCTGGATTCTCGGACGGCTCGCGCCTATCTCCCAGAGACGAGGGCCAACAACTTGTTGTCCCTCGTCTCGCGGGTGTGAGCGTCCCAGCAGATCACAGCTCGGCAGATGTTGAGATTGCTGGGCCACATGGCCTCCACAGTTCATGTGACTCCCATGGCCCGTCTTCACATGAGATCTGCTCAATGGACCCTAGCCTCCCAGTGGTATCAGGCTGCTGGGGGTCTAGAAGACGTGATCCACCTGTCCACGAGTTTTCTCGAATCCCTGTATTGGTGGACAATCTGGTCCAATTTGACTCAGGGACGTCCTTTCCAAATTCCTCAGCCACAAAAAGTGCTGACAACGGATGCGTCTCTCCTGGGATGGGGAGCTCATGTCGATGGGCTTCACACCCAAGGAAGCTGGTCCCTCCAGGAACGCGGTCTACAGATCAATCTCCTGGAGTTGCGAGCGATCTGGAACGCTCTGAAGGCTTTCAGAGATCGGCTGTCCCATCAAATTATCCAAATTCAGACAGACAACCAGGTTGCCATGTACTATGTCAACAAGCAGGGGGGCACCGGATCTCGCCCCCTGTGTCAGGAAGCCATCAGCATGTGGCTCTGGGCTCGCCGTCTCGGCATGGTGCTCCAAGCCACATATCTGGCAGGCGTAAACAACAGTCTGGCCGACAGACTGAGCAGGATTATGCAACCTCACGAGTGGTCGCTCAACTCCAGAGTGGTGCGCCAGATCTTCCAAGCGTGGGGCAACCCCTTGGTGGATCTCTTCGCATCTCGAGTGAACCACAAAGTCCCTCAGTTCTGTTCCAGGCTTCAGGCCCCCGGCAGACTGGCATCGGATGCCTTCCTCCTGGATTGGGGGGAGGGCCTGCTGTATGCTTATCCTCCCATTCCTCTGGTGGGGAAGACTTTGTTGAAACTCAGGCAAGACCGAGGCACCATGATTCTGATTGCTCCGTTTTGGCCGCGTCAGATCTGGTTCCCTCTTCTTCTGGAGTTGTCCTCCGAAGAACCGTGGAGATTGGAGTGTTTTCCGACCCTCATCACACAGGACGAAGGGGCGCTTCTGCATCCCAACCTCCAGTCTCTGGCTCTCACGGCCTGGATGTTGAGAGCGTAGACTTTGCCTCTTTGGGTCTGTCAGAGGGTGTCTCCCGCGTCTTGCTTGCTTCCAGGAAAGATTCCACGAAGAGGAGTTACTTCTTTCTGTGGAGGAGGTTTGCCGTCTGGTGTGACAGCAAGGCCCTAGCTCCTCGCTCTTGTCCTACACAGACCCTGCTTGAATACCTTCTGCACTTGTCTGAGTCTGGTCTTAAGACCAACTCTGTAAGAGTTCACCTTAGCGCAATCAGTGCATACCATTACCATGTGGAAGGTAAGCCGATCTCAGGACAGCCTTTAGTTGTTCGCTTCATGAGAGGTTTGCTTTTGTCAAAGCCCCCTGTCAAGCCTCCTACAGTGTCATGGGATCTCAATGTCGTTCTCACCCAGCTGATGAAACCTCCTTTTGAGCCACTGAATTCCTGCCATCTGAAGTACTTGACCTGGAAGGTCATTTTCTTGGTGGCAGTTACTTCAGCTCGTAGTCAGTGAGCTTCAGGCCCTGGTAGCCCAGGCCCCTTACACAAAATTTCATCATAACAGAGTAGTCCTCCGCACTCACCCTAAGTTCTTGCCAAAGGTCGTGTCGGAGTTCCATCTGAACCAGTCAATTGTCTTGCCAATATTCTTTCCCCGTCCTCATTCCTGCCCTGCTGAACGTCAGCTGCACACATTGGACTGCAAGAGAGCATTGGCCTTCTACCTGGAGCGGACACAGCCCCACAGACAGTCCGCCCAATTGTTTGTTTCTTTTGATCCCAATAGGAGGGGAGTGGCTGTAGGGAAACGCACCATATCCAATTGGCTAGCAGATTGCATTTCCTTCACTTACGCCCAGGCGGGGCTGGCTCTTGAGGGTCATGTCACGGCTCATAATGTTAGAGCCATTGCTGCGTCGGTAGCCCACTTGAAGTCAGCTTCCATTGAAGAAATTTGCAAAGCTGCGACGTGGTCATCTGTCCACACATTTACATCTCATTACTGCCTGCAGCAGGATACCCGACGCGACAGTCGGTTCGGGCAGTCAGTTCTTCAGAACCTGTTTGGGCTTTAGGATCCAACTCCACCCCCGAGGGCCCTGTTTGTTCTGTTCCAGGCTGCACTCTCAGTTAGTTGGTAAATTTTTTAGGTCAATCTCAGTTATGTCCTCGCCGTTGCGAGGCCCAATTGACCATGGTTGTTGTTTTGAGTGAGCCTGGGGGCTAGGGATACCCCATCAGTGAGAACAAGCAGCCTGCTTGTCCTCGGAGAAAGCGAATGCTACATACCTGTAGAAGGTATTCTCCGAGGACAGCAGGCTGATTGTTCTCACAAACCCGCCCGCCTCCCCTTTGGAGTTGTGTCTTCCCTTGAAGTGTATTGTCTTGCTACATACTGGACTGGCCGGCTCGAGCCGGTTTCGGGCGGGAAGACGGCCGCGCATGCGCGGTGCGCGCGGGCGCGCGAGGACTAGCAAAGGACTTTGCTAGAGAAGTTTCCGATTGGAGGGGCTGCCGTGGACGTCACCCATCAGTGAGAACAATCAGCCTGCTGTCCTCGGAGAATACCTTCTACAGGTATGTAGCATTCGCTTCACTTACGGAACTCGGTTAAGCAACTGTCCAGTTTAGTTGAAGCTCTTCCTCCAGAGCTTGCTGAACCTTTTCACTAGGTGGCCAGACAGCAGAAGGCGTGTCGCAAATTCCTGGCCAGGGGGGCTTACAACATTTTTGATACCGCATCCCGAGTAGCTGCTCAGGGTATCATGATGTGCAGACTCTCATGACTGCGTGTCTCGGACCTGGATCAGAAGACCCAGCAGCGAATGGCGGATGTTCCTTGCTGGGGGGAATAACCTTTTTGGAGAGAAGGTTGAGGATATGGTCGATACCCTCAAGAAGCATATGATGCTATGGATTCTCTCTCCCGCCGGACGCCTTCTGCTACTACCTCCTCCTCTAGGAGGTTTTTTGGAGGGAGGAGGAGTGCTCCCTATTCCTATAATAGGCGTAGGTACACTCCTGCCTCTCGACAGCCTGTTCAGGCTTGCTCCCAGCAGGCTCGCTCTCGTCAGCGGCGTGCGCCGAAGGCCCCTCCAGTTCCCCAGCAAAAACAAGGAACGGGTTTTTGACTGGCTCCGGAGCACCATAGCTGAGGTAAGAGTATCCGTGCCGGACGGTCTGCCTGTTGGGGGGAGGTTGATATTTTTTCACCAAAGGTGGCCTCTTCTAACCTCCGACAGGTGGGTTCTTCAAATAGTCCGTTTAGGATACGCTTTCAATCTGGAATCAAAACCTCCAAATTGCCCACCAGGAGCTCAATCCTTCAGCTCCCAGCACAAGCAGGTATTTGCAGAGGAACTCTCCGCCCTTCTAAAGGCCAATGCGGTCAAACCCATTCCACCAGGGGAAGAAGGGCTGGGATTCTATTCCAGGTACTTCCTTGTGCAAAAGAAAACCGGGGGGATGCTTCCCATCCTATACCTAAGGGCCCTGAACAAATATCTAGTCCGAGAAAAATTCAGGATGCTTTCCCTGGGCACCCTTCTTCCCATGATTCAGGAAAACGATTGGCTATGCTCTCTGGACTTAAAGGACGCCTATACTCACATCTCAGATCTTCCAGCTCACAGGAAGTACCTTCGATTTCGTCTGGGAACTCAGCACTTTCAGTACTGCGCGCTGCCCTTTGGTCTAGCATCTGCGCCCAGGGTCTTTACAAAGGACTTGGCAGTTGTCGCAGCATCGCTACACAGACTGGGAGTGCATGTATTCCCTTATCTCAACAATTGGCTGGTAAAGAACATCACGGAGGCAGGAGTTCTACGATCCATGCAGATTACTATTCAACTGCTCGAACTGCTGGGGTTTGTAATAAATTATCCCAAGTCCCACCTAGTTCCAGTTCAGAAATTGGAATTCATAGGAGCTCTATTGAACACAAGGACGTCTCGAGCTTATCTCCCCCAGGCAAGGGCGGACAATCTTCTAGCCTTAGTGTCCTCGGCTTGAACATCTCAACAGATCACAGTTCGGCAAATGTTGAGGTTTCTCGGCCACATGGCCTCCACAGTTCATGTGACTCCCATGGCATGTCTACATATGAGATCAGCTCAATGGACCCTAGCTTCCCAGTGGTGTCAGGCTACAGGGGATCTAGAGGATGTCATCCATCTTTCCACCGATTTTTGCAATTCCCTACAGTGGTGGACCATTCGCTCCAATCTGACCTTGGGACGTCCATTCCAAATTCCTCAGCCACAAAAAGTGCTGACGACGGATGCATCCCTCCTGGGGTGGGGAGCTCATGTAGATGGGCTTCACACTCAAGGAGCTTGGTCCTTCCAGGAAAAAGGTCTTCAGATCAACCTCCTGGAATTGCAAACGATCTGGAACGCTCTAAAGGCTTTCAGGGACTGGCTGTCCAACCAAATTATCCTAATTCAGACAGACAATCAGGTTGCGATGTATTACACCAACAAGCAGGGGGGCACCGGATCTCGCCCTCTGTGTCAGGAAGCCGTCCGGATGTGGCTTTGGGCGCATCAGCACGGCATGATTCTCCAAGCCACGTATCTGTCTGGCATAAACAACAGTCTGGCTGACAAGTTGAGCAGGATAATGCAACCTCACGAGTGGTCGTAGAACATGGACGTTGTCCAAAAGATCTTCCGAGCGTGGGGCACCCCCTCGGTGGATCTTTTTGCCACTCAGACCAATCACAAGGTACCTCAATTCTATTCCAGGCTTCAGGCCCACGACAGACTAGCATCAGATGCCTTTCTCCTACATTGTGGGACAGGCCTTCTGTATGTGTATCCTCCCATACCTTTAGTAGGGAAGACTTTGCTGAAACTCAGGCAAGACCGCGGAACCATGATTCTGATAGCACATTTCTGGCCCCGTCAGATATGGTTCCCTCTTTTTCTGGACTTGTCCTCCGAAGAACCGTGGAGATTGGAGTATTTTCCAACCCTCATCACTCAGAACGAGGGGTCGCTTCTACATCCCAACCTCCAGTCTCTGGCTCTCACGGCCTGGATGTTGAGAACTTAGAGGTTGCCTCTTTAGGTCTGTCAGAGGGTGTCTCTCGAGTCTTGCTTGCTTCCAGGAAAGATTCCACGAAAAAGAGTTATTCTTTTAAATGGAGGAGGTTTGCCGTCTGGTGTGACAGTAAGGCCCTAGATCCTTTTTCTTGTCCTACACGAACCCTGCTTGAATACCTTCTACACTTATCAGAGTCTGGTCTTAAGACTAACTCAGTAAGGGTCCATCTTAGTGCAATCAGTGCTTATCATCATCAGCCTATCTCTGGACAGCCTTTGTTGTTCGCTTTATGAGAGGTTTGCTTTTGTCAAAGCCCCCTGTCAAACCTCCACCAGTGTCCTGGGACCTCAACGTCGTTCTCACCCAGCTGATGAAAGCTCCTTTTGAGCCACTGAATTCCTGCCATCTGATGTATTTGACCTGGAAGGCCATTTTCTTAGTGGCTGTTACTTCAGCTCGTATAGTCAGTGAGCTCCAAGCCCTGGTAGTCCATGCGCCTTATATTAAATTTCATCATAACAGAGTAGTCCTCCGCACTCATCCTAAGTTCTTGCCGAAGGTGGTGTTGGAGTTCCATCTGAACCAGTCAATTGTCTTGCCAACATTTTTTCCCCGTCCACACACCTGCCCTGGTGAGGACAAGTTGCACACCTTGGACTGTAAGAGAGCATTGGCCTTTTACGTGGAGTGGACAAAGCCCTATCGACAGTCCGCCCAGTTGTTTGTTTCTTTTGATCCCAACAAGATTGGAGTTGCCATCGGAAAACGCACCATCTCCAATTGGCTGGCAGATTGCATTTCCTTCACTTATGCCCAAGCTGAGCTGACTTTGGAGGGCCATGTCACGGCTCACAATGTTCGGGCCATAGCTGTGTCAGTGGCTCACTTAAAGTCAGCCTCCATTGAAGAAATTTGCAAAGCTGCAACATGGTCATTGGTCCACACATTCACATCTCATTACTGCCTGCAGCAGGATACCCAACACGATAGTTGGTTTGGGCAGTCGGTGTTACAGAATCTGTTAGGGGTTTAGAATCTAACTCCACCCTCCTAGGCCCATTTCTGTTCTGTTCCAGGCTGCACTCTCACTTAGTTGTGTTTGTTTTCAGGTCAATCTCGGTTATGTCCTCGCTGTTGCGGGGCCCAATTGACCAATGTTCATTGTTTTGAGTGAGCCTGGGTGCTAGGGATACCCCACACGTAAGAATATGGAGCCTGCTTGTCCTCGGAGAAAATGAAGATACATACCTGCAGCAGGTATTCTCCGAGTGCAGCAGGCTCCATATTCTTACAACCCTCCCTCCTCCCCGTTGGAGTTGTCTGCTTTTATCTTGTTTGCTTTCTATATAACTAGTTCAGTCACGCTCGCGTTGCGGGCGGGAAGTGGCTCGCGCATGCGCGGTGCATTCGGGCCTCTCAAAACTTCTGTTTTTTTTTTCTGAAGAAAAGTTCCGGTCTCCTGGGCCGTCGCAGACGATGACCCACACGTGAGAATGTGGAGCCTGCTGTCCTCAGAGAATACCTGCTACAGGTATGTATCTTCATTGTGCCAGCACATGCAGCAGAACCAGCCTTTTTAGAAATATACACATGATAAAAATGAATGGCTTAAACCCAGCAGCTTCCACACAGAGGTGTCACACTTCAGTAATGTATTTATTCCAAGTGCATGTGTTGCACACGTACTCCCTGTCAGACCCCCCCAACCCTATGTGCCTTAAAATCATCTTCCTCCAGTTTATGCTCGGGCAGTGGCAGCGGCACTTATAGGCTGCCTGCAGCCTGCACCAGGACTTTGTCTCTGAACGGTCCCGTCGCTTCTGACACAATTTCCTGTTTTGTAATGGGCAGGACCATTCAGAGAGAAAGTCCTGGTGCAGGCTGCAGGCAGCCTATAAGTGCTGCTGATGCTGCCTGGGCGAAGACTGGAACAGAGCAGAGGTGATTTTAAGGTACTGGGGGGGGGTATAAGGGGCGCCATGGGGGTGCACTCCCTGTTAACAATTCCTGGCTACGCCATTGTTGCACATATATGTGGAAGTGGTGCCCCATTTAACAAACCTACATGTGTAAGTGCAACCAAGTAAGTAGTAAGGTCACAATTTTAATTTGGTTTCAGTTTGGAGGTGGAAATGAACTACATGGGCTTAAGGAGAATGATTCCTGAAATCCGTGGTGTAAAGCCCTTGCTGAAATCAACACCTTATTTAAACCTACAGTATGGGCTGGATTCAGTAAATGGTGCCCAAATGTAAGCACTGGAAAGATCCATGCAAAACTAGTATTCTATAAAGTGCATTCCGTACCAAGCGCCCTTTACAGAACAGCTCTTAGTGCTGATTCTGGTGCCCAGCTTTGAGCACAAGGACTTAGACCTGCTGAAACCTGGTATAAACACTGGTGCATAAATTGGGCACGCAACCTCAGAATTCTAGAACACTGCGCCTAAACCTTTGGAATGCCCCTGACCCGCCCTTGCCCTTACCATGGCCACACTCCCTTTTGGGTTACAGCCGAGACACTTTGGGCACACAGTGTCATAGAATAGCGCATAATGATGGTAAAAAGTAAGCAGACTAAAACAGAAAGGTCAAACCAAAGTTTATTAAAACCACATAGATTCACACTGCCTGACACAGGCCATGTTTTGCCCAAATCAGGGCTGCATCAGGGGCTCTAAAATTACAAAAAAAAATTGCTATGCATAAAATATATCTTAAAGAATGTGGAATAAATGTATGCATAACAAAAATATAACATGAAGGAGATATAGGAACACAACCAGCGTTTTATGACCTATCGATCTCTTAATCACTTAAATAGAGGTGTTGCCTCAAAAACCCCCGGCTATATATCAAAACAAGCTCATGGGGGCTGGGCTGTTTCATCACTGGCAAACACCCCTTATATAAGGTTATTCTTTTTACATATATATATCCATTTCTTTCTCTTATCATAAATATTTGTAATTTAAGAGCTATTTAGCTACTTAGCTTTTAAAGAAGTCCCGTGATGTTTGTTTTTTTCTTTTCTGATTAGACGCCAAACAAGACCATGACCTACGATGGCCAGCGTTTCGTTACCTGCCTCAGGGTCACATGGTCTGCGTCAATCTGCAACAGAAAAGTATATTAGTATAAACCTTAGACCTTAATTCTGTAAAAATATGCAGAATTTCCTTCAAAATCACCTCAGCTAGAAGTCAAACCGCTCTAACGGACCAGCTCAAATGAGAAAATGGCCTCTGAATTTAAATACCCGCCTACGTCAGACGCCGAAAGTTGGTGTGGCCAATCAGCCTTTCTAGATTCGATCTTAACTGAAAATGAAATTCTATAACTGTCATGTTGTTTTTCTACATTAGTTTATTTTATATTAGTTTTTCATCTTTTATCTAATCATCAGCACATAATTTTCCTAAGTATGTATATCGCCCTCTTTTTTATGTTACTAAAAAAAGTGTCCCCATTCAATTTTTCCGTTTAAACCCACTGGAGCCAGTGAATGCAAACGGTGTATCCATTTTTGTTCATATTGAAATAAAGATCTCTTCAAATTGCCTCCAATTCTGGTAGGGGAAACTCCTACATGTTGCAGCACAAAACATCGTAACTCCATAAAGGAGTGCTGTGCTCTCTCGCAATGGAGAGCTAAAGGTGTAGCTGTTTTTTTTGTGTGTATCACGCTGCGGTGCTCAATCAATCGAACCTGTAGCGTGCATGAAGTCTGTCCTACATACAATTTTTCACAAGGGCAGATCAAACAGTATACCACATAATTGGATTTGCAGTTGGTATTAACTTTTAGAGTAAACCTTTGTGCAGATTCAGGATGAACAAATTCTTTTATTTCTAACATCACTTTGCACATGTTGCAACTACCGCATTTTTTATGTCCTTCAAAAGTAGAAATTCTCTGTGCAAGCGGAGGTAACAAAGAAGGACACAAAAGTTCTTTCAAGTTCCTAGATCTACTATAGGCAAAACGAATCCTTGTATCGGTAAATGTCGGTAATGTTTGTAATATGCCCCAGTGATCTTTAAAAATCTTCATGACCCTATGTGTGTCATTATTGAACCGTAGAACACAGGTGATAAGTTCTTTTTCATCACAGGATTTTTCTTTTTCATTCTTTGGACTGAGTAACAATTCACGATGATTAAATTTGGCTCTGCGGTAAGCTCGTCGTACTGTGTGCTTGGGGTAACCTCTTTGAAGAAGACGTTTGCTTAAAGTCTTTGCCTGCTCACGAAAATCAGTCAGTTCTGAACATAATCGACGATACCTCAACATCTGGGAGAAAGGAAGACTCTCCTTTAAACATTTCGGATGACTACTCGTGTATTGTAGCAAGCTATTGACGTCAGTTTTCTTGCGATATACGGTAGTATCAAAGGATGATTCACCTTTCTTTATCTGTACATCCAGAAAGTTTATTTCTTGTTTATCATGATGAGCTGTAAATTTAATAGTTGGATGACATTGATTGAGGAACTGAATAAAAAGTTCTAAAGTAAATTCATCAGCTTCCCATATCAAGAAAATGTCATCAATAAATCTGCACCAAAGTTTTATATGAGGCCAAAAAACACAGTTATATATGAATTTCTCCTCAAACAAAGACATAAACAAATTAGCTACTGAGGGTGCTAAAGTTGCACCCATAGCCACACCCGAGATTTGTTGAAAAATTTTTTGATCAAACTGAAAATAGTTTTTCTTTAAAGCTAGGGTGGCTAATTTAAGAATGAATGAGGTTAGCGCTGCTCCATGCTTATCAATTAAAGAAACTTCTATTACCTCTAGAGCTTCATCCTGAGGGATAGATGTATAAAGTGCAACCACATCAAGGGTTACAAGTAAGGCATCAGCTAGAGGCAAATTAAAGGTATTCAAAAGTCGCATAAAATGCGTAGAGTCTTTAATATAAGATTTACCTCTAGAAGCCAAGGGGCGCAAAAAGGTGTCTATATATATTGAAAGAGGTTCAAGTAGAGAGCCCTTCCCAGATACTATCGGATGTCCAGGTGGATTGTACAAAGTTTTGTGTACTTTCGGTAACGTGTAAAACGCTGGTACATTCGGGGCATTTGTGTTGAGAAATTGAAATTCTTTTTGGGTGATTAAACTATCAGCATACGCTGTACCAGTCAGTTGAAAAATAACAGATCTTAACAACTCCGTAGGATCTTCATTAAGGCATATATAATCTCTAGTGTTGTTCAATTGCCTATATATTTCTTCTTCATATGCAGAACGATCTTGAAGTACTACTGCTCCTCCTTTATCTGTCCTTCGTGTCACCAATTGAGTATTGTTCTTTAATTGACTCAGAGCATTCTGCTCTTCTCTGGTTAGATTACTTCTACGATTCTCTATCGATTCTTCAACATTTGCAAGATCTTGTAGCACCACTTGGCGGAATATCGACAATGCCGGATCAGGTGGGGCAGGAGGACACCAAGTGGACTTTAGTTTAACTCTAGATATATCTGTAGTATTCGTTTCTACATCTGCCACTGCGAAAAATAGGTTCGTAAATGCAATTTACGAAAAAACTTTTCTAAATCGACTCTACATTGAAAAGAGTCGTATCGCTGTGACGGAACAAAAGAGAGGCCTTTTGATAGCAGAGAAGTCTCTATCGGTGACAAGGGAAATCTAGATAAATTGATTACTATTGATTCTGATATTTCCGCATGATGGTAATTCTTCATTATGTCCCTTGTAGATATTGATCTGTTCTCCGCATTCCTCTTCTGCCTCTCCGTGTTCTTCCTCCCCGTCCTCTGCCTTTTCTCCCTCTGGGGTCTCCTAAAAAAGCTGTATGACAGGAAGGAAGGGGGGGGGGGGCAGAAAGAATTATCAGAGCGGAAGATGGTGACAGTCTGTCAAAAGTAATGGCACAAAACATTTACAGCGCACGAACGGACAGCAAGCTCTCAAGGCATGAGACGCACTTGCAAAATAGAGCATAGGGAATATTTATAATCAAAGAAATAACTGACAAAATGGTATGGCAGAGAAATAACTAACATAGAAGAAAACGTAACCTTACTGACAGATAGCCTGTATATAGGAGCAGGGAACATAGCCAGAAGAAAAGGAAGGTGCCGTAGCAGTAACCAACGGAGGCAAATACAAAGTACAGGGCAAGACGTTATTACAAAAGATTATGATAGATTCCAAAGTTAGAGATTAGCAGATACGAGAGGAAGAAAATGCAGAGAAGAGGAAGGAAGTGGGCACCACCCAAGGAGCCAGGCACTTACAGAAGAAAAGAGAAAGTTAAACAGCTACGCACTTGTAAATGGGACCGCAAATGCATGCAAAGATAGAAAAAAAAGAAATCTAGATAGAGGAAGGGGGAGGAATTGGGAGAATGACACTAAAAAGAGCAAGAGAAAAGAACAAAATAGTGCAGACAAAAACCCACAGCCATAGATAGGAAACAGGCAGAAGTACTATGCCCGTAAGTGGCTAGAATGCTGAGCACCGTAAACCGGAGCTTTCAGACAACAGATTTAGTCTATAAGCAGTTGAAGGTCAGACAGAGGTAACAAAAGCGTATAGACGAGAGCGAGCATCTGAGGGAGCAGGAACAGAGGTGGGGGCAAGCCTGTCAGTGTTGATGCATAGTTCTAATGCTGCCCATAGAGCTTGACAATAACAGCAAAATAAGGAAGCAGAAAATGGTGAAGTGCAGCTAAGAAGCTGACAAAGAATTGTTAGGTTTAAACTATAAATCTTTCACAAAGACACATCAGGAAAGTTTCTAACAAGGATGGGGAGAAATCAACAGTGGCCAGAAACAGAATCAGAGAGACATGCAAGGTAGAGGTTAAGTACCTCTCGGAGGTTTAAGTACCGCACAGAGGAAATAAGCACAGATCTCTTGGAGGGCAGGGAAGGGACACTCCCTCCGTACGAGATCTAGAAGCAGAAGTGTATAGGCAGGAAAGGAGGTGGGGGTTCTGTGGGCTGTCAGTTTTGAAGAGTAGTTCAGAAAACACACAGAATGATTTTAAAGGAGAGATATAGGATTTCAGGGAACTGCAGTGAATAGGAGCGCAGACAAAAGTAGGAACACAAGATCTACAGGTAGGGATGGAGGGAAACATAACGGGGATCAACTTCAACATACACTGAATAGCCTAAAAAGACAGAAGAAGCTTCGCTCAAGGGAGAACGGAGACTTAAGACACGAAATGTCAAGGCGTTAGGCTAAGAATAGCCAGCATGAGACCGCTAATGACAATCGTGGCGAAACGAGAAAAAACAGCCAGCATCTGCTAGGCGTGGTCTCCCAGCCTAGAACCTAGATGCCACTCGTACCCTTGCACACACCAAGCGCTCGAAAGGGACAGTGTATAGGTGATGAATAAAAGAAAAGATATAAGGGCACTTATCACATAATAATCGTTAGACAGACTCACAAAAGGACAGGAACAGAAAAACAAATGCGCCAGCCAAGCGCAGAAGGAGAAAGCGATAAGGGAACAGAGGAAGAAAGCAGAAAAACAGAATAGTACCAGAGGAAGGGGTTAGAAAAGGAGCGGACTGAATACCAGTTCCCAGTACCCCTCAAGTGGGCACTTTTCACCAGGGTATATGCCAGTCCAGTGAAATAAAGGCAGAAGGATAGCGTTAGTAGACATACATAAGAGTAATGATACAGTACTCTGTTACCTGATTGTGCATGTATCCACAATCCTGGTGACGGGTGAGAGAAGACAATGATTTATGAAAGACCACACATGCTCCAGAAGTTAGGCGTATAGCCCGCATTAAGACCTTGCTGGTGCCATGTGGACGAACTTTGAGCGTACCAATCCCCGAAAAGGTTTGGAAGTTTTAGGAGGTAAGAAAGACCGGCACCAAGGTACCTTAGGAGAACATGATATAAAAAGTAACAGATAAGAATAGAGACAGATATAACATCACCAGCAGTGGACCATACCGTACCAAAGCACTAGAAATCAGTGACAGGCTGGGACAGCTGCATTCAAAGGGAAAACAAAAACATAAGTTAATAACAACCGGCTGAAAAGGGACAGAGGTGGCAGGGACCATGTAAAAGCTGCGGCTTAAAGAAAAAAAAACCCACAGGAAGGTGTGGCGACAGACTACCAAGAATGAAGAGGGAAGGGAAGAAATTATTTCACATAAGTGTGTTTTTGAAAAAACCAACTACGGGGAGAATTAACATGTCAGCAAGGGGAAAGAGACCGGGAAAATAGCAGTGCCAAGAAGGGGAGATAGGAATCAGAGAGAAGAAATAAAGCGCAGTCTTGGACGCAACTAAGAGGGGGAAAGAAAGCACAAGGCTTACATATTATCACTGACTGCGATAGGGAAGAATAACGGAAGTGGCTTAACCACAGGAAAGAGTGAAAGCTTAGAGAGAGAAGAGCAGACTGCTATAATAAGGGACATGAGACAACGGGGAGGAAATTCTTGATCTTAGTTTTTCCCCAAGATCTACAGACAGATAGACATGAGGAAGGCGGCACAGAGAGTAAGCACTGCACAGCCCTAATACAGGTGCATTGGGAGGAGAACAGAGAATAAAGAGACAGAGATGGGGCATCATAGAACCCTTACAGACAAGAAAAGAACAGGAGAAGACGGAGAGGGCAGGTAGGAGAGGTAAGAACTGCAAAATGGACAGAGTAGAAAACAGAAAAGGAGAATACTCAGAACGGAAAGGAGGGGAAAGAAAAAAATAGATCTTGGACGCATAGAATCTCCCCTCTTGCGGCCAAGATGAAACATAAAAGAAAGAGATAGGAAAGTATGGAACAAGGAATAAGACCAAAGCGGACGGCGGTCACCACTGTTTAATTATCCCTCTATAGACCCCCGTGGGATCCTTCCACACGGAGTTGTACAGAGGGTCTGTTCTTCTATGATCTTGTGGACCGCCTCCCTGAATTGCAGCGATACTCCTGCCCATGGGTATCGCTGTTGAGGAGGCATCAGAAGGCTTAGTTCAGATCTTATTCCCATGACCACAGCTTTCTGTCTCTTTGGATCTAAATGAATCTTTGGCTATTTATGTTCAGTGGGAAATCTTACTTGTGTGTGTGTGTGTGTGTGTGTGTGTTAGTTTGCAAAACAGATAGAAGATAAAGAATAAATTGAAGCAAGGACAGAAACAGTGTAGTTAAAGAAATAGTTTTTTTATTCTTACCAAATCAGACTTTAATCAGATACATTCATCAGACAGGTTCTGGGTTCAATTGCACAGAGCTTCTGCCCTCCGAGAAGAGTTGGGGACCGTTCCAATGATCTGCCAAAATCTCATCTCTTTTATAGGCGCAGATCTCAATACAAGTCAATGGCAAGACCCTGTTTTTTTCTCAATATTGCCCAACCTCTGAATCATTTCCGGCAGATGTCCATCTGTACCCTCACTTTTCCGTTCTAACTATTGCAAGTTATTGTGCAACTTCCCTTTTTGTCAACATCTCCCTAGATACGGACATCCAAACATGGCTATTGTGTAATTTCCTTTTTTGTAAACACTTTGTTCTTATGAAGATATCTAAATATAGATATATCAATTTCCTAACATCTTGTGATCTGGGTGCCAACTTATTAAAGACAGACTCCGTGTTATGAACCAAACTTCTTATCATTTCTGTCTTTAATTTCTACATCATGTGTGTTACACTCAATTTGGAAGTTGCACCAGGTTTCATTAGAACTCACCAAGCAGTCCTTGCTCTTGCAGGCTCTCTGCTATAAGGCCATCATCTTGTTATCAGGCCTAGTCAGTGCTTTTCAGCTGTTTAAAGCTATGTAGCTTGGCCCACCACTATTCCAGTGGATAGATCTTAAGCTAGAACACATATTAACTTGCAGGAAAAGCAAGTCCTTGCTCAGCCAGTCATAGATTTTTAAACCTAGCTGGTATTTTTACAGCCTGAGTCCTAAAATCTGGCCTTCCACCCTTCCGGTGGGCATCCAGTGAGGGCCTCTTGCTGTACTATAATTATACACTGTATTAATAAAGGTTAATAAATGCAAATAAAACACAAAATAGAAAATAAGGTGATACCTTCACTAATTTTAAAACATTTTTGATTAGCTTTCAGAGACTTGCACTTCCTTCCTCAGGTCAGGAGGGGATACCATAACACCATTATACTGACCTGACCTGAGGAAGGAAGTGCAAGTCTCTGAAAGCTAATCAAAAATGTTTTAAAATTAGTGAAGGTATCACCTTATTTTCTATTTTGTGTTTTATTTGCATTTATTAACCTTTATTAATACAGCTACCTGACCTGAGGAAGGAGGTTTTGGTTTCTGAAACTGACTGAAAAAAGTATTAGGCTATTAAATAAAGTATTTTCTGAAATGGCTGTGGGTTTGAGGTGTGCCAAGGGGTGCAGCCATGTAGAGTGGGTGGAACAAAGACAAAGTGGGCGGGGGGCATGTACTAAAATCTCCCTCTCAAAAATTGAGACCCCTTGACAGCTCTGAAACAGTTGTTTACATTTATAGAACTAGCAGAGTTGGTGCCTGTCTTTCTTTTGAAATATTGAACAATACAGAAGAGGAATCGGCTTTCTGATAACTGTTATTAAGGTTTATTTTCCATTTTGTTTGCTTTGCAAGGGCCCTTCATACTAGTAATGGTAAGGAAACTCTGGCTGTGCTCTGCAAGTAAAAGTTGGTTTCTTTGAGCTTCTGCAAATACTATACAACCTACCAGGCAGTAAGGCCTCCGGGGGTGGGGAGGGGGGAATTCTGTAAAGAAGGCACTAACATAAATACCAACATACACACATATGCGCATAAATGCCAAAAACCCTACCAAAGCGCTATTCTGTAAATACGCCCATATCGTACATAGCACATACTTTACAGGTAGGCATACATAGGGGCGAAAGTCACACATGCATAACTTATAAAATGCTATGAGTTACGTGCTTCTTTCCAGCATTTAGGCACAAGCACTTACTATCAGCACATGCCTAACTTATAGGCGCATATTTTCCAGCTTACGCTAGTATTCATTCTGCTTCACTTAGGTTTTTGTCTCCCCTAGCCTTAACAGGGTCGGATCATCTTTTCCTCTGTCCATCGCAGCTTCCCCATTTTTCCAGGTAAGCATAAGTACATAAGTACATAAGTAGTGCCATACTGGGAAAGACCAAAGGTCCATCTAGCCCAGCATCCTGTCACCGACAGTGGCCAATCCAGGTCAAGGGCACCTGGCACGCTCCCTAAACGTAAAAACATTCCAGACAAGTTATACTTAAAAATGCGGAATTTTTCTAAGTCCATTTAATAGCGGTCTATGGACTTGTCCTTTAGGAATCTATCTAACCCCTTTTTAAACTCCGTCAAGCTAACCGCCCGTACCACGTTCTCCGGCAACGAATTCCAGAGTCTAATTACACGTTGGGTGAAGAAAAATTTTCTCCGATTCGTTTTAAATTTACCACACTGTAGCTTCAACTCATGCCCTCTAGTCCTAGTATTTTTGGATAGCGTGAACAGTCGCTTCACATCCACCCGATCCATTCCACTCATTATTTTATACACTTCTATCATATCTCCCCTCAGCCGTCTCTTCTCCAAGCTGAAAAGCCCTAGCCTTCTCAGCCTCTCTTCATAGGAAAGTCGTCCCATCCCCACTATCATTTTCGTCGCCCTTCGCTGTACCTTTTCCAATTCTACTATATCTTTTTTGAGATACGGAGACCAGTATTGAACACAATACTCCAGGTGTGGTCGCACCATGGAGCGATACAACGGCATTATAACATCCGCACACCTGGACTCCATACCCTTCCTAATAACACCCAACATTCTATTCGCTTTCCTAGCCGCAGCAGCACACTGAGCAGAAGGTTTCAGCGTATCATCGACGACGACACCCAGATCCCTTTCTTGATCCGTAACTCCTAACGTGGAACCTTGCAAGACGTAGCTATAATTCGGGTTCCTCTTACCCACATGCATCACTTTGCACTTGTCAACATTGAACTTCATCTGCCACTTGCACGCCCATTCTCCCAGTCTCGCAAGGTCCTCCTGTAATCGTTCACATTCCTCCTGCGACTTGACGACCCTGAATAATTTTGTGTCATCGGCGAATTTAATTACCTCACTAGTTATTCCCATCTCTAGGTCATTTATAAATACATTAAAAAGCAACGGACCCAGCACAGACCCCTGCGGGACCCCACTAACTACCCTCCTCCACTGAGAATACTGGCCACGCAATCCTACTCTCTGCTTCCTATCTTTCAACCAGTTCTTAATCCATAATAGTACTCTACCTCCGATTCCATGACTCTGCAATTTCTTCAGGAGTCTTTCGTGCGGCACTTTGTCAAACGCCTTCTGAAAATCCAGATATACAATATCAACCGGCTCCCCATTGTCCACATGTTTGCTTACCCCCTCAAAAAAATGCATTAGATTGGTGAGGCAAGACTTCCCTTCACTAAATCCGTGCTGACTTTGTCTCATCAGTCCATGTTTTTGTATATGCTCTGCAATTTTATTCTTAATAATAGCCTCCACCATCTTGCCCGGCACCGACGTCAGACTCACCGGTCTATAATTTCCCGGATCTCCTCTGGAACCCTTCTTAAAAATCGGAGTAACATTGGCTACCCTCCAGTCTTCCGGTATTACACTCGATTTTAGGGACAGATTGCATATTTCTAACAGTAGCTCCGCAAGTTCATTTTTTAGTTCTATTAATACTCTGGGATGAATACCATCAGGTCCCGGTGATTTACTACTCTTCAGCTTGCTGAACTGACCCATTACATCCTCCAAGGTTACAGAGAATTTGTTTAGTTTCTCCGACTCCCCCGCTTCAAATATTCTTTCCGGCACCGGTGTCCCCCCCAAATCCTCCTCGGTGAAGACCGAAGCAAAGAATTCATTTAATTTCTCCGCTACGGCTTTGTCCTCCTTGATCGCCCCTTTAACACCATTTTCGTCCAGCGGCCCAACCGACTCTTTGGCCGGTTTCCTGCTTTTAATGTATCTAAAAAAATTTTTACTATGTATTTTTGCTTCCAACGCTAATTTCTTCTCAAAGTCCTTTTTTGCCCTCCTTATCTCCGCTTTGCATTTGGCTTGGCATTCCTTATGATCTATCCTGTTACTTTCAGTTGGTTCTCTTCTCCACTTTCTGAAGGATTGTTTTTTGGCTCTAATGATTTCCTTTATCTTACTGTTTAGCCAGTGACAGTCTAACAGGATGGGGGTGGATAGGTGAGAGACAGGAAGAGTTGGGTGGATGAGGGACAGGGAGATATGCATGGAGATAGGAGGGTGACAAAGCAGTACAATTTTATGGTTTATAAATGAATGCTTTGATGTTTCACTTATATATACTGTCATCTACCAACATTTGGTTATTTCTGATCTGACGAAGAAGGGCAACCTTCGAAAGCTAATCAAGAAATGTATTAAGTTATGTCCAATAAAAAAGGTATCATCTAATTTTCTTTTCCATGTTTTATTTTGTTTTATTTCTATTGATTACCTTTAAAAGTGGACTAACACGGCTAACAAACCTCTCTACCCATTTTTCCAGATATTACCCGACCTCTCATCCCCTGTTATCTACATTCTGTCGGGTAAGTTCTTGGATATGGACTTTGAGAGCACAACTGTTGGTTGGATTTTTGCTCTTTTAAAGCCTCTTCTCGACCATTTTCTACCAGCAATAAAGCTCATAATCCCTGGCATCATAAGGGTCTCTTCCTTTTATGGCACCAAATGTGCCATGCAGAACACATTTGCCATAAACAATGGCGTTCCTACCCTCGATGACACCTGGGGCGGATCGCTGATGCACGTCGCTGGGGGGGTGCCGCGGTTCGCGCCTGTGGGCTCCGAGTTCGCTACGCTAACTTCGCTGGTTCGCTGCAGCTCCCTCTGCCCTGGAACAGGAAGTAACCTGTTCCGGGGCAGAGGGAGGGAGCTGCAGCGAACCAGCGAAGTTAGCGTAGCGAACTCGGAACCCACAGGCACGCGCCACGGCACCCCCCAGCGGCGTGCACCCGGGATGGACCGCCCCCACCGCGGTGCGCCACTGGCCATAAATTTCATCCTCCCCCCCCCCCCCCCCCCCCAATCTCTGACAGTGTATAAGTCCGCTTGATCCTATTATTCATCTCAAGTTAAACCTGCAAAAAAAATCATACTTCTCCAAGCAACTGGTCAAATTTAATAACTGTACTAGGTCTTTGTTTTCTATTGTGTCACGACTTACTAGCTCTGGTTCTCCAGCACAGTCCTTGACTTCGTCTGATGCAGACCGATTAGCCTCTTATTTTTCTGATAAAGTTTCCACCCTTTGGGCCTCAACTCTCTCTCAGCCTCTAATTTCTGTCTCTTCGCATTGCTCCCCTTGTGTACCCGTAACCAATACCTGGTCTTTCTTCTCTCACTACTACTACAAATCATTTCTATAGCGCTACCAGTCGTACGCAGCGCTTCACAACTGAACATGAAGAAAAGACAGTCCCTGCTCAAAAGAGCTTACAATCTAAATCAGGACAGAGAGACAGGACAAATAAGGGATAAGGGTAGGACAGACAGATAGGACACATAGGGAAAAGGGACTATTGAAGAGAGGAAGACAAGAAAGGTTACGAGCAGGTGACAAGTTAGGAATTAAAAGCAGCATCAAACAGGTAGGCCTTTAGCCCGGATTTGAAGGCGGCCAGGGATGGAGCTTGGCATAATGGCTCAGGAAGTCTATTTCAGGCTAAGGTGCGGCGAGATAAAAGGAACGGAGTCTGGAGTTAGCGATGGAGGAGAAGGGTGCAATTAGGAGAGATTTGCCTAGTGAACGGAGTTCCTGGGAAGGAGTGTAGGGAGAGATGAGGGTGGAGAGGTAGTGAGGGGCAGCAGAGTGAATGCACTTATAGGTTAATAAGAGCAGCTTGAACTGTATACGGAAACGGATAGGGAGCTATGCATCTTACCACTTCTCTACTTGATCCTTTTCCATCGTCTTGGATTAAGATCGATTAGGCATGGCCTTCTTCTGCTGATCTTACATTTGGTTAACCTTAGTTTTTCTTCTGGTCTGGTCTATTTACTGTGCAAAAAAGCAGTTGTTAAGCCTATCCTAAAAATTCTACACTTGATCCTTCACTTCCTGAACACTACAACCTATTTCTAACAGTAATGTTCTTTCTAAAATCACAGAGATAGTGGTTTTTACTCTGTTGCTACAGTTTACCGATCAGCATTGGGTTCTTCATCCCAGATAGACAGAGTTCCATGCTAAACGAAGCACTGAAACCATAGTAATAGCTTTGAACAGTGAGCCCCACTCATTTCCGGATACTGGGATGGTTGTCCTTCTAGTATCTCTTGATTTTTCTGTGACATTCGATCTTGTGGATCATTCTCTTCTTTTGTCTCAGCTTCAGCCAATTGAGATTTCTGGTACTGTTCTTAGCTGGTTCACTTCCTTTCTTGCTGTTAGGAGTTTTTTGGTTTCTATTGTACCTTCCACCTCCACTCCCAGACCCTTGCACTGTGGTGTCCTCCGAGGTTCTGTTCTTTCCCCCCCACTTTTATTTAACACTAGTAGAAAAGGCCCATTTCAGACACAAATGAAGCGGGCGCTAGCAAGGTTTTCCTTGGAGTGTGTATGTTTGAGAGAGTGTGTGTGAGAGAGAGTGTGTGAGACAGTGGCATAGCCAAGGGTGGGCTTCACATCTTTTCCGGAGATGGGAAGGCGGTAGAACGCGAGGACATGAAATGAGATTGAAGGGGGGCAGACTCAGGAAAGATGTCAGGAAGTATTTTTTCACAGAGAGGGTGGTGGATGCTTGGAATGCCCTCCCGCGGGAGGTGGTGGAGATGAAAACAGTAACGGAATTCAAACATGCGTGGGATATACATAAAGGAATCCTGTGCAGAAGGAATGGATCATCAGAAGCTTAGCCGAAATTGGGTGGCGGAGCAGGTGGGGGGAAGAGGGGTTGGTGGTTGGGAGGCGAGGATAGTGGAGGGCAGACTTATACGGTCTGTGCCCTGAAAAGACAGGTACAAATCAAAGTAAGGTATACACATATGAATTTATCTTGTTGGGCAGACTGGATGGACCATGCAGGTCTTTTTCTGCCGTCATCTACTATGTTACTATGTTCATATTAAATTAATCTGTGAAACAATTTTCTCTATTTTGGGGGTTATAGCAATATTTTGTGTTTTTTCTAGACAAACGGTCTTTTATAGTTTGAATGTTTAAATAAAGAGCAGACAGATTTTTAAAAATCATTTACTTATGAATTTCAATACAATTTACAAGATAAACTCTTGAACAAGAAACACAGAAGGCAAATAATAAAAGCATAAATACATATTATGCATCAAGAAATATTAGAATCTTCCTTAGACCACCATAATAGAGGTGTGGAGACTAGATATTACAGGAAAATAAAGGAATAATCAAATAATAAGAAAAGGCAATAACAGGAAGACCTATCTCTGTTTCCCAATTAGCCACACAATTAAAGTTAGACAATCTTCTTCACATCTAAGAATGAATGCAACTGCTCAGGAAGAAAAAATACATATTTTGTTCTGCCAAGTCTCATAACACGTTTATAGGGATATGACAAAAGGAAAGTAGTTCCCAAATATTTAACCTCCTTTTTCTTTCCTCCGATCCTGAGTAATTTTGGTTACAGCAGGAAAAAAAACACAATTTTTGACCACAAAAATTTAATTTTCCTGAGACTATCTAAAATAAAGTCTCAGTGTTGCATTCAGGTCTTGCTCAAAAACATACAACACCAGTAAAGTTGCTCTATAGGAGACTTCCATGGTAGACTCCTCCAAAATTGCTGAAATAGTCCTTAAATCCATAGAAGATTCTTGAGCTGCATTTAAATCCATCTCTCCCTGGGTTTTCTCAGTGGCAACTGGCAAATAATATATCTTATTAACAAGAGGAAAATGTTGAGAAATAACCTAACATCTCAACCAGATATTTCTTAAAAAGTTCCATAGGTAAAACACCAGACAATTTTGGAAAATTCAAAATTTGCAGATTAAACCTTCTATTGAAATTTTCTATTTGTTCTAATCTATGCACTGCCATTTTATCACATGCAACAATACTTTTAAATTCCTGGAAATCATTAACAGTGCTATCTACTAAATTCTGAGCAGAGAATGCTATCTACTAAATTCAGAGCAGAGAAGTCTTTCTAAATTCTTCCACATCTTTAGATAACTGATCTACTTACACAACCAAAGATGTTACCTCTGTTGAGGACTTGGAAACTACAGCTTGAAGCTGCTGAAGAACCCAGATGGCGTCCAGAGTAACCACCCTAGGAGCCTTCAGCGCAATCTGCACTGCCTCTACCTCATCCAGTGCTTGGTGACAAACTTCCAGGCTGACACCCTCCTGCGGGCTCTGACTAGAAATTCCTCAAGAAAAGGGGAAAATGATAGTAATAGGAGTGGACTATCATGCACCAAGCCAGGATGAACAGATAGATGCAGAAATGCTATCAGAAATTAGGAAGGCTAACAAATCGGGTAACACGATAATAATGGGTGATTTAAATTACCCCGATATTGACTGGGTAAATTTAACATCAAGACATGCTAGGGAGGTAAAATTCTTTGATGAAATCAAGGACTGTTTTATGGAGTAGCTGGTTCAGGAACCAAGAAGAGGCGGAATAGTTTTAGACCTAGTCCTTAATGGAGCACATGATCTGGTGCAGGAGGTAATGGTGTTGGGGCCACTTGACATCAGTGATCATAACATGATCAGATTTGATATAATCTCTGGAGTAAATAATCACAGGAAATCCAATTTGTTAGCATTTAACTTTCTAAAAGGAGACTATGATAAAATGAGGAGAAAGGTCAACAAAGTTGTTGCTTCAAAGGTCAAAAATCAGACATAGATGCCATTCCAAAATACCATCCTGGAAGCCCAGACTAGATATATTCCATGTATTAAAAAAGGAGGAAGAAAGGCCAAACGACAGCATGGTTAAAAAGTGAGGTGAAGGAAGCTATTAGAGCTAAAAGAAAATCCTTCAGAAAATGGAAGAAGGCTCCAACTGAAAATAATAGGAAACAGTATAAGGAATAGCAAGTCAAATGCAAAGCAATGATAAGGAAGGCAAAGAGAGACTTACATAGAAACATTAATAGTAACATAGCAGATGACGGCAGATAAAGATCTGTACGATCCATCCAGTCTGCCCATGTTGTGAGTTCTTGTACCAAGTAGAGCGCTGCTGAGTCCGGTACTCGGACCAGGTTCTGCTTGGCGGCCGGACAACCCCGGGTTTCACCTGCGCTGACCGCCGTTCCCTAGAGGTTGAGCCCCTAGGTGTGGGCGGCCTGCAGGACTTATGAGATGGAGCAGGGAGCGGGGTGGTGAACGTAATGGCCAGACAGGCAGCAGGCAAGAGAGTGAACCAGGTACAGGGAAAGTCAATAGGCAGGCAGCAGGTCAAGAGAGAAATCCAGGTACAGGCAAAGTTAGTAGGCAGGCAGCAGGCAAGAGAATAATCCAGGTACAGGCAAAGTCAGTAGGTCAAGAGAGTAATCCAAGTACAGGCAAGGTCAGTAGGCAGACAGCAGGCAAGAGAATAATCCAGGCACAGGCAAAGTCAGCAATGAGGGACAAAGTAGAGAAGAAGTACACTACTGAGCAAGTAACACCTACCAAAGTAGAAGCCGAAGCATGGAGTCCAGGATGAGCTCAGGTGATAAAGTGCTGGCATCTGACATCAGCAGGGACCAGCAGGGAGAAGGAGCACAGCCATAGGACAAGAGCAGGGGAAGGAGGAACCAGAAGACCAATAGGAGAGAAGCAAGGGAAGCCAGGCAGAGAGAGAGCAGACCCAGGTGCATGGAAGCAAACCAATCAAGGAGCCTACACACACATGGCTCAGGGCTGTGCCAGTCAAGTGTTGTTACATTTTCAAAGCTGAAACTAAGTTTGTGAGACCTTGGGCCACTGCCGAGGAATGGCAGCGGCAGGCAAAACCACCTCACACCAGAGGCAAGGCAGAACTCTGACAAACAGTGAGACTTCACCTGCACATGGCCACCTTTCTCCAAGAGTTGAGCCCCTGGCTGCAAGTGGCCGGCAGGACTTACTGGGCAAAGCAGGACCGGATACCCACTAGGCTGAACCAGGACTGAGGGTCAGAGGGGAAAGGAACATACAGAGGCAGCAGGGCAATGAAGGGAAAAGCTAAAGGACAAGACTGAAAGCTGCAAGCAGCCACTAGAACAGGGAACAAAACACTGATAAACAAGACACAGAACTGAAAGCTGCAGAACAGCCACTAAAGACACAAACGGACAAGGACTAGACACAAAACTACAACCCAGAGACAGGACTAGAGAACAAGCAACTACCTAATCAAAACTACACACAGACAAGAATCTCAGGCAAGAATCAATACAATAAAACCAGACCAGGCAGACGTGCACACAGCACACCGACAAACCTCAGGGCCTTAGGCGATGCAAAGGCAAAGCATAAAGATATCAGAATGGCTAATAAGCCCAGCAGCAGCTGAGGCTTAGCTGCAGCAATCACCAGGCAACTACGGGAGCTGTGCAGGTTCAAACAAAAGAGCAAGTCTGGCAGTCTGGAAGATCCGGACCGGACTGGGCTGAAATCTGGAACGGGTGATAGTAACCAGACAGTCCATTGCAACCACAAGGTCTGGCCACCAGGTGGCGAGATGACTGAGAGCCTGAAACATGGGCAGAATCGTAACAAGTGTGCTTGTCAACGCAACCCCACGCAGCCCGAGGACGCCGTTTAGGGGACATGACAGCCCAAGATAAACTAATAGCATAAGGTATGATGTGATACTACATATGTATACTTGATCTTGATTTGTCCTTGCCATTTTCAGGGCACATACCATAGAAGTCTGCCTGGCACTAGCCTTGTTCTCCAACTTTGGAAATTGTAATCGAAGGCCTACTCAAGCCCATCCAAATCTGTATAGCCACGATCAGGGCACAGACTGTAGAAGTCTGCCCAGTACTGGCCTTGTTCTCCAGCTACTGAAGCTGAAGCTGTCCAACCACAATCAGGGCACAGACCATAGAAGTCTGCCCAG
This sequence comes from Microcaecilia unicolor, assembly GCF_901765095.1. Classification (NCBI taxonomy): domain Eukaryota; kingdom Metazoa; phylum Chordata; class Amphibia; order Gymnophiona; family Siphonopidae; genus Microcaecilia; species Microcaecilia unicolor. Next base: position 237,365 of record NW_021963057.1, on the reverse strand, counting down.
CACTGGCTTTGGTGTTGCTATCTAATCATTGCTAATCTTCTTTGGTTCCATGCCTTCTATACAGGATTCCTTTGTGTTTACCCCATGCATTTTTTAATTCCATTACTCTTTTCATCTCTACCACCTCCCATGGGAGGGAATTCCAGGTATCTACCACCCTCTCCATGAAAAAGTACTTCCTGATATTATTCCTAAGTCGACACCCCTCCCCCCAACCTAACACGTCCTCTAGTTCCAGGGTCAGCCCAAGGCAAGATGCCGCCTGAGCTAGGATGCCGCCCCTCCCCCCAGGTTGAGATGCTGCTCCCAACCCCATGCTGATATGCTGCCCCCCATCAGACGTCACCTACTATCACCTACCCAATGGCATTTTGGTAGGAATATGGGGCATCAGGTGGACCTGCATGTGACCCACAAACTCTGATCAATGTTGGTGCGTCTCTTCCCAACAAGAGTAAGATCTTTGTATTTGGGTCCAATGGCTGCAGATACTCAGCTATAGGTTGGAAATGATGATGGTGTTGTGCAGTCTCTGGTGTGGGAATTTCCTCCTTGTTATCAGGTATTTGATTACACTCAGTAAGAGTCGATAGATGGGTCTTGCTGCTGTTATCCATCACTTCTTTCACGTATCCACTTGCTCTTCTTCCTGTCCTCTTTGTCATCCCTGTACAGGTCCTAAGGTGGTAGGGATAGCAATTTCCATAGATGTTGAATAAGTCAAAGAATTCTGTTGACTGATTACTCTGCTCATCTATGATGACATATATCTTTACTACCTTTTCTGGTTGCTCCTTTGGATATACTTTAGCTACACATATCTTGGTGCATAACTGTCCACTGCAGCCTCCTCCACACACCTGTGTACAGTTTGGAGTAACATTCGGTGGTGAAGCTTGCTCTTCCTTCTTCTCCCACGTAGAAGTAGGCTTATTCTTGTCAGGATGTAAGGCACTGATATAGTGGTCACTATTGCACTCCCTACACTTGATGGCTTCTTTATAGTCTTTAGCCATATGCTTGGGTGAAGAGCAACATTTGTAACAAATTCTGTTCTTTCTCAACAGTTCTTTATGTTCTCTCAAGGGTTTCTCTCTAAACCTTTGGCATTCCTTGAGAGGATGAAGTTTCTTATATATACGACACTGTTGTCTGGATCCTCTACTTTCTCTGTAGTAGGAGAACGATCAGTTGGTGGGGTGGTTGTTGGTGACACATCTGTCATGTGTACAGCTAAAGGCTTCCTGGTATTTTGCAATACTTCTTGACTGACCTTTCATTCAGGAAGTAGCCTGTCTTGCCCGCTTCAGGTACATCAAACATGAAGCTAGGGTCATTTCTCCTCTTGGCCAAATTTCAAATAAATTTCACAAAGACTGTGAAGGGAGAAAACTTCTTTTGGTGGCCCTCTTAATACTTGGCACCTACTAATGACCATTTTTCTCTTATGTCATACAGCTGCTTTGATATAATCTCACTGATGCCCGAAGCTGTATCTAAGTAGTACAGGCCAGGAAGGTTCGGCTCAGCTTTGAGTGCTTCTAGTTTCTGGAGGAGATTTTCTAATCCCTGTAACTAGTAATTATCTTTATTTGTGACCTTTAGGAAATCCCTTATTCTCTTCATCAATGCCTGTTGGATAGCTCCTGGACTGCCATAGCAGTCTCTCCCACATTTCTTTCAATCCTCTGGAGGGGTCGTGCAAATATGCATCTGGTAATCCCTGCACACACTCAGCCGACTGTTCCCAGCCATTATATTATCAGGTTCATTTCTTTGCTCAAGGTGGGCTTCATAATTGCCATGATGTCCTTAAACTCAGATTTCCATCTTCTAAACATTCCACCCTATTGAATGCTTTTTCAGCATTGATTGCAACACACTTAACTTTTGTTTTATCCCTCTGGATTTGATCTAATCTCTCTTCTTATATTGGCTCCCAATATCCTCGCTTCACAAACCCTGTTTGATCCCAATGTACAATTTTCGGAAGCAAAATTTCCAGCCTTGTCACCAATACCTTGGCAAAGATTTTCATGCAGTGTTTAGTAATGCAATTGGCCTGTAACTAGCAAAGAGCAATGGATCTTTCCCTGGTTTGGGAAGAACCATCACGTGCACTCTATACATACTAACAGGTAAAGAACTATCTTGGAGGAGGTCAATAAACAAACAGGCTAAAAAGGGGGCAACTTAATCCACTATGCCCTTTTAAAATTCTGATGGAAATCCATCCTCCTCTGCAGTCTTCCCTGTTTTTAGATACTTTATAGCTGTCGCAACTTCCTGGGAATCTATATTCCTGTTAAAGCCATAGTTGATCCTGCTCTGAGATAGTCAACAAGGACATCTTGTCTAAATAAGCATCGATCATAGACTGGGTGGTTTCACTTTCTGATTTCTACAGTGATTCATAAAATCGCCTGAACTCCTCTGCGATTTCCTTATTTCTGCTCCCTCTGGGGTATCCACTCTATTGGCTATTGTCATGGCACTTTACCAGAGCAGCGCGAGCCGTGATGCCATCCCAGCCATGAGTGGTGCACCCACGCTTTCCTCCTGCAGATTGGGCAGCTCTTGATGTATTGCAAGCGTGCTCTTCACGCTAGCCCAAACCGTGCTGTCTGCCACTGTACTGGATGATGTCAGACGCCCTCAACCTTATCTGCGGCCTTGGCGCATTGCCCAGAGCTTCAGCTACTACCCATCTCTGTAGTTCCTAGTGCACTGTTCTCCATCTGCCTTACTACTTGACATGAACCTTGACTGGACACCAACGCTGACCTGCCCTGCTACCCGCCTTGGACCTTGACCGGATATTTATTTATTTATTGCATTTGTATCCCACATTATCCCACCTATTTGCAGGCTCAATGTGGCGTACATAGTTTTGTTAACATTGTCATTACAGGGTGACAGATACATTTAACATTGTGCAGAGGTTAAATAAGGGTAGAAAGAGGAAGGAAAGGAATGATTAAGGTAGTTATAGTAGGTGTGCTATCTTAACTGAGTGGATACCAACGTTGACCTGCATTGATGCCCTCCTTGGACCTTGATTGGATACCGGTGCTGACCTGCTTTGCTGCCCGCCTTGAACCTTGACTGGATACCGATACAGGCCTGCCTTTCTGCCCACCTTGGATCTTCCTGGATACCAAAACTGACCTATCCTATTCTCTGCTTTGGACCCTGCCTGGGCATCATCCTTATCCTGCTCAGTAGATAGTGTGACTCACTTCATCCACTCCTTATTCAGCTCTACTTCCCATGCCTCAGCCCTTGCCTACTGGTCTCTCTGCTGCTCCTCCTCCTCCAAATCCCTTTGGCCGTCCGAACCTGGGGGCTCAACCCAAGTCCATTTAGTAGTGGTTTATGGACTTGTTCTTTAGGAAACTGTTTAACCCCTTTTTAAACTCTGCCAAGCTAACCGCCTTCACCATGTTCTCTGGCAGTGACTTCCAGAGTTTAATTACGCGTTGGGTGAAGAAATCTTTTCTCCGATTTGTTTTAAATTTACTACACTGTAGTTTCATCGCATGCCCCCTAGTCCTAGTATTTTTGGAAAGCGTGAACAGACGCTTCACATCCACCTGTTCCACTCCACTCATTATTTTATATACCTCTATCAAGTCTCCCCTCAGCCGTCTCTTCTCCAAGCTGAAAAGCCCTAGCCTCCTTAGACTTCTTCATAGGGAAGTCGTCCCATCCCCGCTATCATTTTAGTCGCCCTTTGCTGCACCTTTTCCTTCGTCTGCTCTCTGTATTTAGAAAAGACCCTAGTATCAAGTAGGCTTCTCCCATGGCATCCTCTTTCCCCCACCTGGACTACTTAGCCTTCCTGTTCTGTTCATGACTTGAGGCAGGGAGCTAGAGGAGTGTACTGGGGCCTGGAAACTTCTTGGCCCCTTAAATCCCAAGAGGACATTGGGAGGGGAAGATTTCAGACTGGGCCAGGGATCTACAGTTCCTATTCCCTCTGATGGATGACCTGCCTGATGAGGAGGACCTATATGTTGACAGCTCTTTGGGTAGCCTGACTCCAGAGGAAGAGCAACTATTCCCACTGAGGGAAATGAATTGCACCTGAGAAATTGAGTCCCCCAGTGCCAATCTTCAAGGGCATTAGATGACCCTTCACTTCACCAAGTCCTCTCAAAGATGGTCCTTGTGGAGTAGGAACCTCCAGAAGCAGTGCTTAAGACTCCTACGATCATGGCCAAGCTTTATCCCTTTCTGTAGAGAGTCTGTTCAGGCTTGACAAAGTGGATGCCTTGGACACAGCTGAGACTCAAAGGACAACAATTCTTGTTAAAAATAGAGCAGCCTCAAGGTCATTCAGGACAAGAAGGTGGAAATCTTCTAAAGCAATCCTCTGCTTTGTGTGCTGTTGGCATCCAGGTATCTGTTGGGGGGGGGGGGGGCTATGTCAGATTATTGCCGTGGGTTCAGCAGCTTCCAGAAGTCCAGAGGTTACACATTTGGAGTAGGTTATCACCTTCCTGTTAGATACACCATATGATCTGCTGTGTTTGTCATTATGGTTCGTGGCCTCAATGGTGGTAGTAAGGCATTAGTTGTGGCTACATTCTTGGGCAGCAGCCACCAGTTCAAAATCTCCTCTCAGGAAGCTCCCATTTAAGGGGAAGATTTTGTTTGGCAAAGACCTAGAAAAGCTTGTCAAGGATCCAGAGGAGGCTAACCTTTAGTGGCTGCCTGAAGACAGGACCAGATCAACAGATCAAACAGCGGTCTAATCTTAAAAACACATGATCATGTAAGCCAAGAAAGCAACAACTGTACCAGCCTTCCTTTCAGTCTGGTTGATTCTGGGAGAAAGGCTCAACCCTTTCATGGATCTAAGAAGATAAGGAATGGTGGGATTCCTATTTGAGGAGGAGCCCATATATTCCAATGAGATACAGCAGGTTCATGCTGGGCAATACCCATGGTGGAGAGGGATCCTCCATTTGTTTTCTCCAGCTTGGTAACCATGGAGTAATCTGCAAAGGCTATTCCCTGGAGTGTACTTTAGTGCCCCCTTGTGGCCCGGCGCTCAAGTGCCAAGTAGTGGAGGTGATATTTACAAGGTTTCTTTAGCTGGCGGCAGTGGCCCCAATTCCAGGGGAGAAGCAGGGCCAGGGATACTACTTCTTCTATTTTGTGGTTCCAGAGCGGGACAGTTCATTCAGATCCATCCTTCACTTCAAAGGAGTTGGCGTTGTTTGTGAGTCTCATGTTTCCATATGTGTCAAAAATGTTTGTGAGGCTAATATTTATGCACAGAACAACATTCCAGTTCATGTGCAGATGTATACCAGCACTTTATGGACACTCAGAAGCTTACCATACCATACCAACACCAAGTCCAAGAACTAAAACTGTACCATAGTAAGCCATGAGACGTGCCCACTGCAAATATTCTAGAACATCAGTACACCTTCTCCCAACTCAACCCCCCAGCATCTGCCAGTCAGCCCCCTTTTCTCATTTCTACATCTGACAATTAGCCCGCTTCTTCCAGCTCCAGCATCAGACCCTTCTTTTAACATGGTACCTCTTGACTCCAATTCTGATCCCCGCTATCTGTTCAATTGCCCCATTCTCCAGCCTCCTTGACTCTCTGCCATCCCAGTCTAGCATCTCCCATCCTGTCTCCTATTACTGCTTTCTATCCAGCATCTCTCTATTTTCTCTGTCCCTCCCCAACATGGTCCAGCATTTTTCCTCTCCTCCCCCTCCCCCAGTATTCCAAAATCTGCTGTCTCTCTCTTCTTCTCCCCCTCTTGCCTTCCCCTAGTTCACTCCCTCCCTCAAACCTCATTTACTCTTGTTGCAGTCACAAGTATCTACAGTAAAATGAAGCAGAATGAAACAGAGCCTTACGTTGAAGCACTCTGCAAGACTTCATTGGTCCCATCCCTTCAGCAGCAGGAAATGCACATCAGAGGGCAGGACTGGCAGAGAAAGAGGATGAGATACTGAATGTGAGGGGGCAGAGGCCAGAGTCATAGAGACGGCTTATTTCCCTCCCTGCTGTTTGCTTAAGGAAGCAACATAACAGGTTTGGCACCCTGGGGTTGGAGTTGCTAACCCGGTGGATACAGTGGAAGTGTTTTTGTTACATTTATTGGTAAAATATTGTTGTTATTGTTTTTAATGAGTTTGGGTATTAATTCATGGTTTGAGTGATTGGATGTTCATTGGGATTTATCCTAGTTCGTCTCCTGAAGTGGCTAATGGAGTGAAACATGAGCTTGTGTTGAGACTAAGAGATTAAATTTGAAGCCTTTTGACAATGGATTCTCTGTGTCTCTGAGTTGGGCTTTGGTTGTGTGAGACAGCAGAAAAAGGGGGGACACAAAGCTTCCACAATAGACCCCTAAGGAAGGCTTTATGCCGAAACATGGCCCGTGTTGGGTGAGGTTCACTTACGCCTGTGGGTCAAGATTGTACATTTATTTGAACAACCATTGAAGAATAAATTGATTCTTCCTCTACGACCCTCCAGACCGGTCAAGACGCGTGGGTTATGTCCTCCTACCAGCAGAGGGAGACTGAGAAACACTGAGCTTTGAATACTGTATATATAACCTGTGCAGTACATCCACTAGCCAGTATTTTCTCAGTCTCAGCAGAGGTAGATGGACAGCCTGTGCAGTCTTCAATAGTCTGGTGAGGTAGCTGGATTATACGGTTAAGGGATTTATTCTCTGATTGCCAAATTTAATGTGTTTTCACTATTCCCTGTACGTGGTTTAAAAAAAAAAAAAAAAAAAAAAAAAAAAAAGTAAGTGCTTCGGGGCCCTGGGTCCAGTGGGGCCCAGTTTTTCCCCCCTGGGGTGTCACACCTGTGTTCAGGTCCCTCCCCCTGTGCTGCTCTCCTTGGAGACCCTGGCAGCTTTGTGCCTCGGCTGCTTTTCTAATATTGTAGCCTTGAGAGCCCCTCACTTCTCAGCTGCCAAAATTTGGGTGATGTCTCTTTAAGAGCTATCTGAAGCTGTTTCGGCATAGGAACGGACGGCAGGTCCGTTCCCTGTTTGTAGCGAGTGAGAGCAGTGCGAGTGCTTGTGCTGGGGAAGCGGTGAGTGAAAAGTTTCTTTTGGCGCCGTTTTGCACAGCGTGTTGGGAGCTTCGGGGTTATGGCAGGCAAACTCCTTCGCTGTCGCGCGTGCTCGCGCCGAGGAGTAGAAGCTCCGGGAGGTCAGTGCCGGTTGTGCGGCGAACCGAAGCAGGCCTCGCCGATGGCGGCACCCCCGGTATTGAGCGCGGAGCTCCCGGCGAGTTCGGGGGTGTTGGGGGCGGCAGGAGCGTCGGCAGGGACGGTTTCGGCGAATTTAGTTTTGGCGGGAACGGCCGCCATTTTGGATTCCGCGCGTCCCGCGGAATCAGCTGTTTTTGGCCCTGCTGCTCCCGGATCGGCTCCAAAAGGGGGGCCTGAGGGTACAGGAGGCGTTGGTTTTCCGCCGGATTTCGTTTGGACCCTCTATCAAGCCTGGAAGGCGGGACCCACTCCTTTAGGGGAGGGGCCTAGTTCGGCAGTGTCTAAGAGGCCTCGTTTTGAGTGGGACGACGAGGAGGGATTCTCTCCTGTAGGCTCTGAAGGTGCTTTTAGTGATGTAGCAGGATGGTATGGACAGGGGTCTGGCCTTGTCTTCTTTGAAGGTACAGGTGGCAGCTTTGTCGTGTTTTCGTGGAAAGATCCAGGGGAAGTCGTTAGCTTCTAGTCCGGATGTGGTTCGATTTTTGAAGGGTGTTAAGTTACTGCGGCCGCCCCGGCGGCGGATGGTGCCTCCGTGGGATTTGAATCTCGTACTGGATGCTTTGGTGAGGCCGCCGTTTGAGCCCTTGGTTTCTGTTTCGGATAAGGATCTGTCCCTAAAGACTGTGTTCTTGGTGGCTATTACTTCAGCCCGGCGGGTGTCAGAACTTCAGGCTTTGTCTTGTAGAGAACCCTTTTTGTCCTTTTCCAAGGAGAAGGTTTCGTTGCGCCCGGTGCCGTCCTTTGTGCCCAAGGTGGTTTCAGAGTTCCATGTGAATCAAGTTATTTCCTTGCCAGTCTTGGGTGATTCTGCGGGGGATGCGGAACAGCGTCGACTGGCCAAGTTAGATGTGCGAAGAGTCTTGCGCTGTTATATCTCCAGAACTCGGCACTATAGACTGTCTGATCGCTTGTTCGTTCTCCATGGTGGTGCAAGAAAGGGTGCGGCAGCTTCCAAAGCTACAATAGCTAGGTGGTTGAAAGAGTCAATTGCGTCGGCGTATTTGCTGAAGGGCCGCGTGGTCCCTAAGGAATTTTCGGCTCATTCTACCAGGGGAATGGCGACCTCCTGGGCGGAGAGTAGTATGATTCCGCCGTTAGATATTTGTCGAGCGGCGGTTTGGTCGTCATTGCATTCGTTTGTTAAGCATTACAGGATTGATGTGCATGCCAAGGACGAGGCAGGCTTTGGGGCTGCAGTGTTGACCTCTGGCCTTCGTGGTTCCCGCCCTTAGGATGTTTACTGCTTTGGTACTTCCCACGCGTCTTGACCGGTCTGGAGGGTCGTAGAGGAAGGTGAAATTAGATCTTACCTGCTAATTTTCTTTCCTCTAGACCCTCCAGACCGGTCAAGGCCCGCCCTGTCTGTACTTTAGGCCAGGAGGTTTTGTTTGGTCTGGTCTCTATTTGTTGTTCTATCTTGGCAGCTGTTGAGTGTGGTTTCTATGTTTCAGACTTTTGTTGGTCTGAGTCTGGTTAGGTGTGACCGTGTTTGAGAGTCCACCTGTGGAAGCACACACAATAAAAAGGGCACAATGAAAGATATGAAGAAAGTGTCCAGTTGGCAGTGACCACGTACAGGGTTGTTAGTTGTAGTTGCTGTTTTGGTTTCTCTGCTTTGTCAGGGTTATACTGGCTAGTGGATGTACTGCACAGGTTATATATACAGTATTCAAAGCTCAGTGTTTCTCAGTCTCCCTCTGCTGGTAGGAGGACATAACCCACGCGTCTTGACCGGTCTGGAGGGTCTAGAGGAAAGAAAATTAGCAGGTAAGATCTAATTTCACCTTAGAAACTTGGACTTCATTTTTTGAATGATTTTTCTTGAAATATATTACTTCCACTTTTCTTGTTTCCCCTTGGTTGTGTGAGTCATATGATCATTGTGCAAGAGCACCATAAGAAGACTGTGGGGATTTGTCCACGAATGCAAGCTATCAGTCAGCTATTAGATGATTATTTTATAAAAAGATACTGGAATGCTTCAATTTGATGAAGGGGAAGACTTTAAGAGAAAGCAGGACTCCTGCTGTGAGTGATTATATTTATATGTATAGAAGCCTATAATGGAATTTTGGATGTATCCTCGACCAGTCTAGTATCCACAGAGTTGAAGATTTATTGGACTGTTGATTGAATGATGCAGTTACTCAAATATGTGATACACCGAGTTTGTGTTATGTCAGTGAAACAGGGAACAGCTTAGAACAATTGTTTTCATTTCATGTATTTACTTTTGTATCAATAAAGATTTGTATTGTGACGTTTATGGTGTTAGAATTTACATTTATGATTAATCAAATAAGCTGAATATTCATTAGGAAAATCCTGAAAACATGACTTGTTCGTAGTTCTCCAAGATTGCAGTTTAACACTCTTTCCTTGGACCTTGTCATTTTTATGGTTTGTAGGTGATTTCAAATACTGTAAATTCCCTTCTTCTCTAGAGCTCCCAACACCACCAACAGCTCTGTGGGTGCTTGAGCATCTCCAATGTTGAAACACTCCTTGACTGTATCCAGGAAGTAGTAGTTTCCATTGGGTTTAGCAACCCAATAATTTTGAAAAGTTGACTTCTATGGTTTCAAAAGGAATAAATGTACTGATGATGACATCATGGACTGGATATAGGAGATCCATTGCAGAATGTCACTGGTCAGCGAAGGAATCGGATGATTGAGGTAAGGATAGAGGAAGAGAGTGTCCCAGTCCCCTCTCCCCTTCTCCCTTTGGTGCAGATTTGTTCAGTCCTGCTAATATACCAGAGCTTTCTGGGATTTGTAATTCCATTTCTCTAAATAAAGTTTTTTCACAGTCTTCTATTTGCTTAGTTTTCACTCTGAGAAAATCACAGGCAGTCTTCTAAGCAATTCTATAGGCTATTTTTATCCCATCTGTCTAGCCCCCTCCTATCAGCCTCCCTGATAGTCTGTGTATTTCTCCTGTCACACTGTCCCTTTGCCTCCTTTCCTTGTAGAGGAAGCTCCGAGAAATGATCAGAGGGGTGACGGCATTGCTGAATCACCGAACAGTTTGAAAAGTTGACTTCTATGGTTTCAAAAGGAATAAATGTACTGATGATGACATCATGGACTGGATATAGGAGATCCATTGCAGAATGTCACTGGTCAGGTCATGTTTAACTATTTTTTTCTCTCCTTGCCCTTTTCTTCCTTTGCAGAAACATCTTAAAAAAGTGGACTATGAGAAAAAGATGATTGAGCGAAGGAATCGGATGATTGAGGTAAGGATAGAGGAAGAGAGTGTCCCAGTCCCCTCTCCCCTTCTCCCTTTGGTGCAGATTTGTTCAGTCTCAGCAGGTCACACACAGCAGCAGCTCTGGCTAGGTCTCCAAGCCTAATTCTTAGGTTTTGTTGAGTACCTGGGGTTGAGGGCTCATCTTGAGCAAGTGCAAACCTGGTGGTGCCAGGTCCCTCCTTTTCTCCCCCCTCCCGCTGGCTTTCTGGGATTTGTAATTCCATTTCTCTAAATAAAGTTTTTTCACAGTCTTCTATTTGCTTAGTTTTCACTCTGAGAAAATCACAGGCAGTCTTCTAAGCAATTCTATAGGCTATTTTTATCCCATCTGTCTAGCCCCCTCCTATCAGCCTCCCTGATAGTCTGTGTATTTCTCCTGTCACACTGTCCCTTTGCCTCCTTTCCTTGTAGAGGAAGCTCCGAGAAATGATCAGAGGGGTGACGGCATTGCTGAATCACCGAACAGTTTGAAAAGTTGACTTCTATGGTTTCAAAAGGAATAAATGTACTGATGATGACATCATGGACTGGATATAGGAGATCCATTGCAGAATGTCACTGGTCAGGTCATGTTTAACTATTTTTTTCTCTCCTTGCCCTTTTCTTCCTTTGCAGAAACATCTTAAAAAAGTGGACTATGAGAAAAAGATGATTGAGCGAAGGAATCGGATGATTGAGGTAAGGATAGAGGAAGAGAGTGTCCCAGTCCCCTCTCCCCTTCTCCCTTTGGTGCAGATTTGTTCAATCCTGCTAATATACCAGAGCTTTCTGGGATTTGTAATTCCATTTCTCTAAATAAAGTTTTTTCACAGTCTTCTATTTGCTTAGTTTTCACTCTGAGAAAATCACAGGCAGTCTTCTAAGCAATTCTATAGGCTATTTTTATCCCATCTGTCTAGCCCCCTCCTATCAGCCTCCCTGATAGTCTGTGTATTTCTCCTGTCACACTGTCCCTTTGCCTCCTTTCCTTGTAGAGGAAGCTCCGAGAAATGATCAGAGGGGTGACGGCATTGCTGAATCACCGAACAGTGAGTTGTGCTTGTAAAAGTTTTAAACAAAATGAATCATCCCTAAGGTGTACTGTTGAAAATGTCTTGGAATAGCCAGTGGAATCTATGGAATTTAATTACTTGGGTGGGCATAAGTTTCCAACAGAGTAGCCAACAATGTTTCCATATCATCATGCTGATCAATCCATAGACTGGTGGGTTGTGTCCATCTACCAGCAGGTGGAGATAGAGAGCAATCCTTTTGCCTCCCTATATGTGGTCATGTGCTGCCGGAAACTCCTCAGTATGTTCTCTATCTCAGCAGGTGGTGGTCACACACAGCAGCAGCTCTGGCTAGGTCTCCAAGCCTAATTCTTAGGTTTTGTTGAGTACCTGGGGTTGAGGGCTCATCTTGAGCAAGTGCAAACCTGGTGGTGCCAGGTCCCTCCTTTTCTCCCCCCTCCCGCTGGCTCCATTAAAAAAAAAATTTTTTTTGGACGTCCTTTAAGGGCGTTTATTTCAACTTTTATATCAGCGTTTATTGCAGCTGCTCACTGGGACACCAGTTCATTACAGCTCGGAGCGATAAGCAGGTAATTTTACCTTTTTATAGCGACAGGGGGTTCCCCGTTCGGTCTCCACGTGGCTTATGGCGTCGGAGGGCGAGGGCGCGAGGATTCGCTCCCCGGACCGCGTGTGTGCGTCTAGCGGGGATGCGGGGGGTTTCAAAGCCTGAATCGCCTTTGTTGGGCATCAGTTTGGAGTCCGGTCAGCAGGGGCGTAGGTACGGGTGGGCCTGGGTGGGCCCAGGCCCACCCACTTAAGCCCAAGGCCCACCCAGGAATGGTGCACCCCGAGTCGCACTAAGAGCCCCCGCGTGGCATTCCTCCTTCCCTCCCTCGCCCGACCGTCAGCCCTCCTCCGTTCCCCCTCCATTCCCCCCTCAGTTCCGTCTGTCCCCCCCCCCTCCACGCAAATGTTTAACCTGTCCTTTTTGTTTCAGTAGCAGCGAGTGGTCATGAAGACACTGCTTCAAGTTCTCCCTTTCCTCTTCAGTGTCCGTCCCGCCTTTACGATGACGTATTTCCTGTTTCCGCGAAGGCGGGACGAACACTGTGTGAACAGGAAAGGGAGAACTTGAAGCTGGCGAGCGTTGCAGTGCCTTCACGTCGCTCGCTGCTACTGAAAGAAAAAGGACAGGTTCGTGTGCGCGGGAGGTGGGGGGACGGAGAGGACTCGGAGGGCTTTTGGGGAACTGAGGGAGGGCAGGGAGACTCGCTGGCCATGGGTGGGAGGGGAGGGGGGAACGGAGAGGACTCGGAGGGCTTTTGAGGAGCTGAGGGATAGCAGGGAGACTCGCTGGCCATGGGTGGGAGGGGAGGGGAGGGGGGAACGGAGAGGACTCGGAGGGCTTTTGGGGAGCTGAGGGAGGGCAAGGAGACTCGCTGGACATGGGTGGGAGGGGAGGCGGGAATGGGGAGGGCTTTTGGGGAACTGAGGGAGGGCAGGGAGACTCGCTGGCCATGGGTGGGAGGGAGGGGGGACCGTAGAGGACTCGGAGGGCTTTTGGGGAGCTGAGGGAGGGCAGGGAGACTCACTGGACATGGAGAGGAGGGCGGGGGGGGGGGGGGGAGAGAACAGATTGCTGGAGGGAAGGGGACAGAGGAAATTGCTGGACATCAGGACATGGATGGATGGAGGGGAAGAGAGGAAATTGCTGGACATGGATGAGGAGAGGAGAGGAGAGGGGAGGGCAGGGGGAGAAAACATAAGGACACAGGAGGATGGTGGACATGGTGAGTGAAAAAATATCAAATAGAAAGAAGACACTGCATAAAACAGAGGACACTGGGACCAACGCGAATAGAAAAACTAAATGATCAGACAACAAAGGTAGAAAACATTTTTTAATTCAGAATTTATTAATTGGAATATGTGAGCTTTTGGAAATGTGCATCTGTGATATTTTGCATGTAAGTTTCAGTTTTTCTAGTATTGCTGCATGCTGCATGCTGAGTCTGACTTCTTGAGGTAACTTTCCAGTTCAGAAATTTGCCTTCATATCTGTTGTGTCATGTGTTTTTCATGTGTGATCAAGGTGCAGTATTCTGCTAGCGTGTAGTATTTGCAGCCTTTTTTGTTTTGTTTTGTTTTTGTTTCACTAGGTTGTGTACTGGTGTTTTAGAGCTCGGTGTAATTATAGTGCTGCCTTTTCACGCATAAGGTTGTAGCTCGTCCTGTCCTTGGAATTAGTGCTGCTATGGTTTGGTAAGGTTATACGTGTGTTTTTTCACAAGTTTGTGTATAGTGTTTTGCAGTGGAGAATTTGTGTATTGGCCTTACTGAGGTGGCACCAAAACATCAGAAAGGGTGTAGAGCCTAAATCATGACACACTACCTCTTGAAGGATCTATATATGGTCGTTAATAAAAGGAGCTCATTGTGAACACTATCCACCCTAAAAAGGTGTTTTGTGGCTCTACATGAGAATTGTGATATGATCCCTTGTTTCATATTGTTGACGGTCTGCATTTTCCGTATCGGTATATTGGTGTATTAGGGTCTGCCCAGTGTAATATTTATGGTACAGTAAGATTCTGAGTGTGTTTTTGCACAAATTTGTGCATAGTGTTTTGCAGTTGAGTGATTGTCGCTTTGATTGATGCTTTGAGCAACCACTTTATTCTTTGACATATGATACATATCTAATATCTAAAATTCTTTGACATATGCTACATATCTAATATCTAAATTTAATTAAAGGTATTAATTGTCAATGGGGTGGAGCTAGGGAGAGGTGCCAGACCGTAGACTGGAGGCGGGGAAGGGAGAAAAGTGCTGGACCGATTGGTATTAATTGCCTTTGGAGAAAGTCTTCAGCTAACAAAGCTTGAGGATCCTCATTAGCTAAAGTATTTATATTTTGAGGTGGAGGTATGGCGGAGCAGAGATAATTTTGTGCCCACCCACTTTAGGCTCAGGCCCACCCAAAATTGGCTGTCTGGCTACGCCACTGCCGGTCAGTGTCCCAGTTCTTCCTCCGGTGCGGCGGTTTTCCCCGCCATAAGCGCCCATCCCCCGCTGCTCGCCCACTCTATGTTGGCCGGCCACTCTGCTCGGACGGCTTCTTCTTGGGCCGCTCTCAAGCTGGGAGTCGTTAATGCTATGGTCGCCCTTGATTCGGGCGACAGCAAGAAAGCGGCCAAAGTTAAGCGCCGTTCTTCCCGCGCGGCTCCTTCTCGGAGTTTCGCGCCGGACGCCATTTTGAATGCGCAGCATGTTTCTCCCCCGCTCTTGCGAGCGCCGGTTGAGGGTGCGTCTAGGGCCGTGACCCAGGCGGCAGAAGTGCACAGTCTAGGGGGTTTCTCCCCTGAGTTCATTTTGCTGCTGCATCAGGCTTTTCTTATGATAAACGCTGCCCCGGCTCCCCCCTCTGATCAAGGGGCTGAGGCCTCCGGAAGCAAATGCCCTCGGGTGGACTTCCAGGCCCTAGAGGACTCGGTCTCCTCTGATGTAGATGAGGGCAGCGTATCTGAGTTCTCCCAATGGTCCTTTGGGGATTCCTTGGAGGAGACAGATTCCCGCTCGGATGGAGCGGATGACCCCTCTGCAGCACGGATCTTTCGCTCAGAGGATTTGCCCAACCTGTTAGTGCAGGCCATGAGCATTTTGAAGATTTCCTCTCCGGAGGACGTCTCTCTCTCAGCCTCTGTTGGCTCTGCCATTATGTGGGGGACTAAGCGCCCGCCTAGAACCTTCCACGTGCATGAAGCCATGCACACCTTGATTTTGGCTCAATGGGATTTCCCAGAAGCGAGCCTTAAAGTGGCTAGGGATATGTCCCGCCTCTATCCTCTGCCTGAAGGTGAATGGTGTATATAATTGGCAATACAAAATGGAGAAAAAGAAAAGAAAATGGTTGCTGGAAAAGTAAGTTACAATTATAACTGACCTTGTACAGAAAGTACAGGGCATGCAGAATGAATGTGTGAGCATGACTCATAAGAAAAAGATTTACAGAGAACAAAGATTGGCAAGAGAACTAAATTTAACAGATAAGGGAAAAAAGGAGTGAAAGGAACCTAGACGCCAGATGGCTTCTGTAACATTAAAGAATTACATAAAGAATAAAGCATTGTGTGCAAAGGAGAGGAGGAAAAGAAAAAAAGTGTATATAAGTTAGATGAGAACTGTCTTAGCAAGCAACTTTATCTCTGTACTGGATGAGATTGTTCCTATATACTTGCTTCCTATGTAGATGTTCTTTACATAGCTCTGTCATGGCATTGGCAGTTGAATAAAAAGAAAAAATTCTACAATTTTTGTTTCTCTAATTTTTGTTTCTCTGTATATATCTTTATTGGGACTTATAACTTTATTGGGATTTGTTGAAAGAATTTCAACAATTGGTGCCCCGTGTGAGGAGCCAGCGGCGGGACTGCTGACAAGTTATTTGTTTTTGGTTGATTGATCTACGGTGCATCGGTCTTACGATACTGGCCAGCTCGTGAGAGGTGCTCTGCAATCTTCTGATTCGTAGACGGGGACTGCTTGGTTTTTTTGATTGATCAACGGTGCATCGGTCTTACGATACTGATCAGCTCGTGAGAGGTGCTCTGCAATCTTCTGATTAGTAGACGGGGACTGCTTGGTTTTTGTGAGTATTAGCTTTTTCTTTTGACGTCATTCTCTCTTCTGTATTATATTTCATTACGCTGCTTGCAATCCTTCTTTTTTATATTTTTTATTTCTTGCACTTTTTGTTCTTTGCTATTATTTGCAATACTATTGTACTATATGTAAAATGGCTAATATTAATATTGATATTGAGGTTCCTGTCTCTTCTACAGCAGACGGTGCAAGCTTTGTATATGCAGCACCAGGATTTCGTTGCTGGGGATAATGTTGTTTATCTTTCTTGAATCTGGTTGTTAAAAAGGGTATGACAATTCATGCTTTTCTTTAAGTCTTATGGGTATAGTATTACGGAGGTTAAATATAAAGCCTCCCTTCAGGAATGCAGCCTTGATTTTCCTCCAGCTGTTTTTGTCACGCTATGTTAACTTTCAACTTTGTGAGTTACTGAAAGGTGCATGACGGCATTTTCTGAGGCTTATAAGAAAAAAAAAAGGGAAATAAATAGGAATTATTTAGCTGAGTTTTGGGTTGTGTAGTTATTACAAATTTTATATACCTTGTATACCAGGATTTTGTGCTATCCCAGTGCCCTTCTAGGCAACTGCCTGGGTTGCCTCACTTTGTTTCTCTTTTATTACATTAGATTTAATATTTGTATTCTTATAGCTCCATGCTGCACTTGGGTTCAAAGCACGGTGCATCTGTTGTAATTTACTGTGAGATTTATGGTATCGTGTTCATTTACTGACCATAGTCCCTAAAGAATGTAAAGAAAACCACAGAAGGTATCCCACACCCCAAAAGCTAAAACATTGGATTTTAAAACTCAGATTTGTAGCTTATGTCAAAGTTACCGAGACAGCTTGTTGCAGCTTGTTTCCTCCCCGCTTCTGCACAGATACATTAAACAAACCCTGCATTCGGAAAAAAAAAAAAGGGTCCAGTTTGTGCTTTTCTTCAGGGACATATCAGCTGCCTGTAGCCATGATTCATTTGCCTTTTATGCAAACCTTATGAGTCTCGTAGGCAGTGCAAATCACAGCTGCTTAATTGTATTGCACTAAATTTGTTTTCCTCCACTGCAGGGGAGGGATGCAAATTCCTAAGTTATTCATGAGATTTGCAGACTATTTCTTGCCTATTCTCTGTACCTACCTCAGTAGGATTTGTACAATAAATGTCTAGTGAAATATCCCACGTGTATGTATGTTCTGTACCCCAGGTAATTGAGATTTCAGAGAGATAAGTTTTAGGTTTCATGTGGAGTTTCGTTGTTTCAGTGTTCAGTTGTTTGCTTATGATGTCACTCTTCTTTCTTTTATTGATGACTTGCTCCCTCTGCTGATCTTTGTGTGTATTACATGCACAAGTTGCTTTGGGAAAAGAAAGAAAAAAAAAAAAAAGAGACAGTCCCTGCCCAAAGGAGCTTGCGGTCTAAACCAGGGCAGACAGACAAGACTCACAATTACAGACTTTTGTTTTAATAATGTGATTTATGCAAGGAACCGTTTGTCTACTAAACTACTTAATGTGTTTAATTCATCATGCTTGTGATACATATATATCTGTGTTACTTTACCTTGGGCAATTGGGACTCCAGAGATATTGCCCCCTCCAGGGTAAAGGAATTTAGCTGAATGCTCAGATTAAGAAGTTGTTAATGTACCTTGAATGAGAATGCTTTGTGCTGCTATAGAACATTTCTAGGCACCTGCCTACTTTGCTGACATCATCCTTGTTCTAACTTTTCTCCATAAATCATATGTCTCATGATTTTAGCTGGACGCTTAAACCTGGTTGTCCAGAGAGGTGAGGTGTACCATGATAAAGATAAATGTAAGTTTTAAATCATAGGGAATTACATTGTGAAGAAGATGGAAGCAAGTTCCCATTCATTGAAAGGTTACTGAGATGTTTGAAGCTTGTAAAAGATATACTGCCAATGTGCAAGTTGTGTGAATAGTGTGAATAACCACATGGCAGGAGTACATGATTATGTGCTACGAAAGTACACTTGTAAGTTAGATAGAAGGGTTGTGGAAGTGGATATATGTGGAAGTGTTTCAACAGGACTATACTGTTTGGGGATAGGCCAGAATAGGAATTCATTTTATTCTGTATTACCTATCAAAAGAAGCATGAAATTTGAGTATAGAATTAAGCTAATGGCATTTTGTTAAGGGTTTGACCAGATATTGAGTGAATTATTATCATTTATGCCCTGAGGCCTACATAGAGGCCCTGTTCTGATTTATCGTTTGGAGTCCTCTCTCTTGTTTTTCAGGTTCATCAAATTGTCCTCTCACCTTAGTTGGCAGGCAGGACGTGACATCATTTGACTGTGATCACTGATGGCACCAGTCTGTGTTAAGGCCTGCTGTCTACCATTCCTGATCTACTTCTGAATTGATAAATAATGTTTATAATTGGCATGTGACATTACATTTACCAGCTTCTGACATGAGTAAAGCTATGGAGGTCTCGTTTTGGCATCCTAATATGCTTTCTTATGCCACGAGAATTGTACTAAACTGTTTAGTTTGTTCCAAAAATATAGTACATCGAGGTCCAGTTATTTCTCCTGGATCCATTCCAATTCCAACGGGACCCGGAGTAGAGTGGCATTTGGACTTTACAGATATGGTAATACCAGTAAAAGGTAAAAGGTATCTTTTAGTGTGGGTCGACGCATTTACAAAATGGGTGGAAGCGTTTCCGTGTTCAAAGGAAACTGCTCAGGTGGTAATAGACACCTTTTTGAAATATATATTACCAGCCCATGGATGTCCACAAAAATTGGTAACGGACAATGGAAGTCATTTTGTAAACTCACTGGTCAAAGATATGACTGATTTATGTGGAATACTGCATAGACGGGTGGCAGTCTATCGCCCTACTTCTAATGGCCTAGTGGAACGCTATAATGGCCTATTAAAAACAAGACTTAGAGTCTTACTAGCTTCATTAAATCAGGGCTCAGAAAAGAGATATACCTGGTTGGACTTATTGCCCATGGCTGTGCTACAGTTAAGGTGTCATCCAAGTACAAAATTGCAGATCTCACCTTTTCAATTACATACAGGACGAGACCCTAGAGGGGTACCTGTAAAAGAAATTGATACCGGCTTTGACGGTATAACTAATTATTGGAAACAAATAAATCCAATAATAAATTTAACTAGAGACATGGCAATTTGTAAATCGAAGGAAGCTCCTAATCTGACTTTTTCTTCATCTTTTTCAGTAGGTCAAAAGGTCCTTCGAAAGAACTTCACACATAAGACCTGGAAGGACCCAATTTACGTGGGACCATTTGAAATAAAAGAGCTAACTCACACAGCAGCAAGATTGTCAGACCATACCACCTGGATACATCTATCTGATTTACGCAAGGCTCCTGATCCAGGACCACCTGTGCAGATAGAAACCACCATTGTACCCCCTGAAGGCATTGATTAATAACATCATCAGTGCAGAGGAATTATGAAGGTTTTTGCAATTTGGTTGCTGGTAGGACTTACTTATGGACTCAATACATATGTTGAAAGAATTCAACATGCCTCAAAGACTCTTAATCTGACTAACTGTATTGTTTGCACTCCACTTGTCACTTCTGTAACTACCATTCCAGCACATATTCACCCTTATTCTATGATTAAGTTGCAAGGTATTCATAACTGTTTCAGTAATGGTACCTGCTATTTGGGTCTGGGTCATGAGCACAGGCAATATTGGACCAATGTTACTACTCAACGCCTGCCTTCTTTGTTTGCTCATACTATTCCTGCACTAAACTATTGGTGTCTGATAAACTCTAGTTCACTTCAGGGTAAGATGCCTAATGCTTTATGTAATTATACTTATGACATACAATCCCGGAATTGGACTGTGTTACAGGGATCCTATGTCATAAATCAGACTGCAACATCTATAGCTTGTGCTAACAAAATGACCTGTAACCGGACACTGACAACCTCTTATGTGACCTCTACTAACCTTACTCTCACAAATTTGACTTTCTTCTTTTCATTATGTCAATTCAATGCCTCTTCTATGCAAGCTATCACTGCTATGCCTACCGCTTGTTCTTCAGTTAAGGAACTAAATAATCCTATTTTTCCTTTTTCTCAAACCTATGCTTTATATCATAACCTAACTTCTTTACAGTCTTTACGATTAGGGGATTGTTTGTTATGTGATAATATCCTGTACACTTATCTTCCTTCATGTTATAAGTTCTGCACTCTTGTTCAACTAAATTTATTTGATTTGATTATTCCATTAAATGCCACACCACATAGTTCTAATAGTCAGAGACGACGTAAAAGAGATGTTTCCAGTACCTCCTTTAGTGCTTTAACAGGAGATGATCAAGCTTTACAATTAGCATTAGATTATATTAACAGTACCTATCCTATGACTAAGAAACGTTTAGATGCCTTGTCAGCCACTGGATGGATTCCATTTGCAGGATCTGCCATTGCAGCTGAAATGGGTATGTCAATCAGACGCTTACAATCACTATTACATGTTGTAACACATGAACTAGATATAGCTATAACAGCACTTCAAGAGGAAATTGATGATACAGCGAGATATGCAATGCACACACGCATGGCAGTTGATTTTATGTTGGCCCAATCTGGAGGAGTGTGCGGCATAGTGAATGATACATCCTGTTGTTCAGTTATTAGAAATCAATCAATAATTGTGAGAAATGCAATGAAGCGTATTGTTGACTTAGTAAAATTATCAAGTAAAGATTATGAAGGTATATTGGATACCTCATGGTGGGAATCAGTAAAAGGATGGTTTGGAGGACTGGGCCCATGGTTAAAAGGTCTTGTAACATTTGCAATTGTACTTATAATAGTTTTATTGCTACTGGCTTGTCTAATTCCTTGCTGTATGAAAATGTGTGGAAATATATTGACAAAAGTAACAACCACAACCATGATCTCTCAAAAACAAAATGTAAACATAACCCAGATCAATCAGGAATTGATTGAGAAAAAAGAAATACACAATGTGTATGCTAAAGCATCTGTAATGAAAAAATAGCACTTGACAGAAACTGTTTCCTAGTGACGACGGCCTTGTGAAAAAGAGTAATGTGACATTCTACATCTTAAGCAAGCTCAAACATGCTAGTGAAACTATTAGTGCATAATATTGTGAACACTGTCATCAGTGTTCAAGGGAGGTATGTAAATAATTGGCAATACAAAATGGAGTCAAGCAGAAAGAAAATGGTTGCTTGCAGGACGAGCAGCAGTTGAAATATAATTGACCTTGTACAGAATGTACAGAGGCCTGCAGAATGAACATGTGCATATGAGTCATAAAGAAAAAATAACAGAGAACAACGATTGGCAAGAGAACTAAACTTGTGGCTGTAACTTTTGCAGATAAGGAAAAAAGGAGTGAAAGGAACCTAGACGCCAGATGGCTTTTGTGAGAATCATGATTCACATGAAAAGAATAAAGCATTGTGTGATGAAAAGAAAAAAACTGTATATAAACTAGAGGTGAAATGTATTAGCAAGCAACTGTAGCTTTGTAGCTGATGAGATTGTTCTTGAATACTTGCTTCCTATGCAATATAATGTTGCATAGCTCTGTCATGGCATTGGCAGTTGAATAAAAATTATTTCCTTGGTACCTTTTGTTTCCATATTTTTTTTTTATATACTATGAACTGAATGAACTGAGTTTTGGATAATTGGATTTAGTACAACTGTGGATTTTGTACAGGCATCCTAGGGGGGCACTGGACTTCATAAAATGCTCCCAGGTACACATCTGACCATTGCTCCCTTACCTTGTCTGCTAAGCCCCCCCAAAACCCACTACCCCCAACTGTACACCACTATCATAGCCCTTACGGGTACAGTGGGTTTCTGGTGAGTTTTGGAGGGCTCACAGTTTCCTCCACAAGTGTAACAGGTAAGGGGAGGTAGGAGCCTGGGTCCACCTGCCTGCAGTGCACTGCACCCACCACTAGACTACTTCAGAGATCTGCATGCTATTCTGATGGACCTGAGTATAACATCTGAGGGTGGCACAGAGGCTGTCAAGTAATGTTTTTCATCACTTTTTTGGGGGTGGGAGGGGGTTAGTGACCACTTGGGGAATAAGGGGAGGTCATTCCTGATTCCCTCCAGTGGTCATCTGGTTATTTAGGGCACCTTTTTGTGCCTTATTTATTATAAAAACAGGTCTAGCTCAGAACATCTTAGTCCTGGACGTTTTTGTTTTGTTCCATTATGACTGAAAAACATCTAAGTCTTAAGAATGCCCAAGTTCCGCCCTGAACACGCCCCTGGCACTCCCCTTGAGATTTGGATGCACTTCTGATGGACTTCAGAGAAAAACGTCTAAAAATAGGTTATGAAAATGCTGATTTGGACATTTTTGTGAGAAAAATGTCCACTTTTTGGACATTTTTCTCTTTTGAAAATGAGCCTGATAATCTCCTCTTCTCAGGATTCTGTAGTGATCTATAATTTGTGTAACTGTTTGATTGTCAGTCTTGTTTTCGAAAGAGAAGGGCGCCCATCTTTCGACACACATCGCATGATGGGCGTCCTTCTCACAGGGTCGCCCAAATCGGCATAATCAAAAGCTGATTTTGGGCGTCCTGAACTGCTTTCCGTCGCGGGGACGACCAGAGTTCACGGGGGCGTGTCGGAGGCATAGCAAAGGCGGGGCTGGGGTGTGCCTAACACATGGGCGTCCTCAGGGCCGTGCCGATGCAGTAAGCCAGGTAAGCGCCGCAGGGGGGCGCCCACCTCTGGAGGGCGCCACCGCGGTGCTTACCCTCGCCCCGCACCGCCGAGGACTTTAAATCTTTTACCTCGGTCGCAGCAGCGTCAGTGAAAGCGCTGCCGACGTCTCCCTTCCCTTGCACTCATTGGTTCCCTCAGTGTCCCGCCTTCTTCTGATGTCAGAAGAAGGCGGACACTGAGGGAACCAAGAGCGCGAAGGGAAGGGAGACGTCGGCAGCGCTCCACTTTCACTGACACTGCTGCGACCGGAAGTAAAAGATTTAAAGGCCCCAGGGCGCGGAGGAAAGAGCAGCGAGGCATGCATAGGCGCCCCGTATAAGAGGCTTGGAGAGGCTAAGCCTCCCCAGCCCAATCGTGGACTTCGGACTTCCCTGCTGCCCTCACAAGCGCAGCGCTTTTGCGAGGCAGCTCTGGCTCTCCCTCCTTCCTTCCTTGGTTCCTGCTCTGGCTCCCCGATCAGCAGCCCCCCCCCGCCCCCCGCGTGTTTTAACCTTTACTCTCCAACGTGGCAGCGATGTCAATCAATGAAGAACGCACAACAGACTCGTTTCCAGCTTCTCTCTTCACACAGTGTCCCGCCTTCAGCGTCAGCGATGATACATTTCCTGTTCCCGTGAGGGCGGGACACTGTGTGAAGAGAGAAGCTGGAAGCGAGTCTGTTGTGCGTTCTTCATTGATTGACATCGCTGCCACGTCGGAGAGTAAAGGTAAAAACACGCAGGGGGGGGGGGGGCTGCTGATCGGGGAGCCAGAGCGGGAACCAAGGAAGGAAGGAGGGAGAGCCAGAGCTGCCTCACAAAAACGCTGCAGCCTGCCACATGTAGGGGGGAGGGCAGGGGAGAGGAGAATTGTTGGCCATGTATGGATGCAGGGCAGGGAGAGAGAAGAAATCACTGGACAGGAGGGGAGAGGGCAGAGCAGGGGAGAGAATTGCTGACATGGATGGAGGGGAGGGCAGGGAAGAGAGGAGAATTGCTGGGCATAGATCGAGGGGACAGGGGAGAGAGGAAATTATCTGGAGATAGATGGAGGAGAGGGCAGGGGAGAACGGAGAGTTCCTGGACATCGATGGATGGATGGAGGGGAGGGCAAGGGAGAGAGGAGAATTCTGGACATGGATGGATGAATGGGGACAGGGGAGAGAGGAAATTTTCTGGAGATGGATGGAGGAGAGGGCAGGGGAGAACGGAGAGTTCCTGGACATGGATGGATGGATGGAGGGGAGGGCAAGGGAGAGAGGAGAATTCTGGACATGGATGGATGAATGGGGACAGGGGAGAGAGGAAATTTGCAGGATATGGGTGGATGGATGGAGGAGAGGGAAGGGGAGAATGGAGAGTTGTTGGACATGGATGGATGGAGGGGAGGGACGTCAGGAAGGAGATGCACATGGATGGAGGGGAGGGAAGAGAGGAGAAATGCTGGACATGGATGGAGTGGAGGGCAGGGAAGAGAGGAGAAATGTTGGACAAGGATGGGGGGGAAGGAAAGATGAAGGAGATGCACACGGATGGAGTGGAAGGGAGAGAGGAGAAATGCTGGACATGGATGGAGGGGAGAGAAGACAAAGGTTGTAGATGCACATGGATGGAGGGGAGGGGAGTGAGGAGAAATGCTTTATATGGATGGAGGGAAAATTGCTGAATTTAAAGGCTGGATTGGAACACTTTGAGGGCAGATGTTGAAACTGGAGAAAGGATAGGGTGGTAGACAGGATGCATAAGGACACAGAAAGATGGTGGACATGGTGAGAGAAAAAAAATATCAAATGGAAAGAAGACACTGGGACCAAAGCTAATAGAAAAACTAAATGCTCTGACAGCAAAGGTAGAAAACATTTTTTATTCAAAATTTATTAATTGGAATATGTCAGCTTTTGGAATGTACATCTGTGATATTTTGCTTGTAAGTTTCAATGTTTCTAGTATTGCTGCATGCTGAGTCCGACTTCTTGTATTTTGCCTTCATATCTGTTAAGCCATGTGTTTTTCACGTGTGATCAAGATGCAGTATTCTGCTAGCGTGAAGTATTTGCAGCCCTTTTTGTTTTATTTTGGTTTCACTAGGTTGTGTACTGGTGTTTTAGAGCCCGGTGTAATTATAGTGCTGCCTTTCCACACATAAAGGTTGTAGCTCGTCCTGTCCTTGGAATTAGTGCTGTTATGGTTTGGTAAGGCTATGAGTGTGTTTTGCACAAGTTTGTATATAGTGTTTTGCAGTGGAGAGATTGTGTGTTGGCCTTACTGAGGTGGCACCAAAACACCAGAAAGGGTGTACAGCGTAATTCTCCGAGGACAAGCAGGCTGCTTGTTCTCACGACTGGGTTGACGTCCGCGGCAGCCCCCACCAACCGGAAAAGCTTCGCGGGACGGTCGGCACGCAGGGCACGCCCACCGCGCATGCGCGGCCGTCTTCCCGCCCGTGCGCGACCGCTCCCGCCAGTTACTTTTTTTCCGCGACTGGAGAGAGGTGTGCAATTGCCTCTCTCTCTGTTTCAGCCGCCGGATTTTCGACCGCGTTTACGCGGGTCGTCGCTTTTGGACCGTTCGGTTCCCTATTTTCTTTTCTTTGTTGTAAAGCAAAAAAAAAAAAAAAAAAAAAAAGATTTTCGCGCGTGTGGAGCACGCGCTCCCCTTTTTCCCTCGCTTACTAGCGGGGACGCCACGTTGCGGCCTAGTGGCCGCTCGGTCGGTTTAAATTTTCGTGGTGTGATTTTAGCCACCATTGCCGACTTTGACTTCGCCGACGCGATTTTTCCGTCGATGTCCTCGAAGGTCCCGAGTGGATTTAAAAAGTGTGGTCGCTGCGGCCGGCCGATCTCGCAGACCGACACCCACGCTTGGTGCCTCCAGTGCCTCGGGCCGGAGCACAATCTCAAGTCGTGCGCTTTGTGTCTCGGTCTCCGGAAACGGACTCAGGTTGCGAGGCAAGTTCTACGGGACCGTCTTTTTGGAACTTGCGCCGGCCCCTCGACGTCGACCTCGACGGCATCGGTATCGAAGGCCGGTTCTTCGGTACCGGTATCGATGCCCGAGACATCGGCACCGATGGCAGCGACCCCAGGAGAACAGGTCCCGTCGGCCCGCCGGTCCGCCGGTGAGAGTGGGGTTGAGAGGCCGTGTGGGCAGTCGGCCCCGGTCACTCCCTCAGCTCGTGAGCCACGGGACCGAACCCTGTCGGACCCGGTACCTCGAGACCGAGGGGGATCGACCTCCTCCTCCATGCCCTCCGGCGCCGGTGACGTGCACCGGAAAAAAGATAAGAAGCGCCGTCACCGGGAGCCCTCGGTGCATCCTGAAGAGGAGTCGACGCCGAAGCGTCATCATCGAGAGGAGAGGTCTCCGTCGGTTGTGGAGGTACCGACGCGTCGGGGTTCCGGCACCTCGGTGCCGTCTCCTGGCCCCCAGCAGCTTCTGGCACCGACACCCTTACCGGCCCCACCGCCTTTCCCGGCAGCGGGCCTGGACGAGTGCCTCAGAGCCATCCTTCCGGGGATCCTGGAAGGGCTGATGCGCCAGGCTGTGCCGGCGCCGGGGGTGCTTGCGCCCTCGGCGCCGATGACTGTGGCGCCGGCGAGCTCTAGCCCGGCGCCGGGGACGTCGACACCGCCGCCGCTTGCGGTGCCGGTCTCGACAGCCACGCAGGTGGAGTCCCCGTCGACGTCGATGGAGGGAGCTCCGTCCCCGCCGGCGCGGGAGTCCACCGCTCGACGACACCGAGACCTCGGTGCCTCGACGTCGAGCCGGGCCCGGTACCGGACGCAGCTACATGAGCTAATGTCCGACACCGAGGATGAGGACTCGTGGGGGGAAGAGGAGGATCCGAGATATTTCTCCTCAGAGGAGTCTACGGGCCTTCCCTCGGACCCCACGCCGTCACCGGAGAGGAAACTCTCACCTCCTGAGAGTCTCTCCTTTGCCTCCTTTGTGCGGGATATGTCTATAAGCATTCCCTTTCCCGTGGTCTCTGTGGAAGAGCCGAGGGCCGAGATGCTCGAGGTCCTCGACTATCCATCACCACCTAGAGAGTCCTCCACGGTACCGCTGCACAATGTCCTGAAGGAGACGCTGCTCCGGAACTGGGTGCGACCACTAACTAACCCCACCATTCCTAAGAAAGCAGAGTCCCAGTACAGGATCCACTCTGACCCAGAGCTCATGCGGCCCCAGTTGCCCCATGACTCAGCGGTCGTGGATTCTGCTCTCAAGAGGGCACGGAGTTCGAGGGATACCGCCTCGGCGCCCCCGGGGCGGGAGGCTCGCACTCTGGACTCATTTGGGAGGAAGGCCTACCAATCCTCCATGCTCGTGACCCGCATCCAATCTTACCTGCTCTATATGAGCATTCACATGCGGACCAATGTGCAACAGCTGGCGGACCTGGTCGATAAGCTCCCGCCGGAGCAGTCCAGGCCTTATCAGGAGGTGGTCAGGCAGCTGAAGGCGTGCAGAAAGTTCCTGTCCAGGGGGATTTTTGACACCTGCGACGTGGCATCTCGTGCTGCGGCCCAGGGTATAGTGATGCGCAGGCTCTCATGGCTGCGTGCCTCTGACCTGGACAACCGCACCCAGCAGAGACTGGCTGACGTCCCTTGCCGGGGGGATAATATTTTTGGCGAGAAGGTCGAGCAGATGGTTGACCAACTGCATCAGCGGGAAACCGCTCTCGACAAGCTCTCCCACCGGGCGCCTTCAGCACCCGCCCCCACGGGCGGGCATTTTTCCCGGGCCCGGCAGGCTGCACCCTATTCTTTTGCAAAGCGTAGGTACAACCAGCCGGCCCGAAGGCCTCGTCAGGCACAGGGACAGCCCCAGCGCGCTCGTTCTCGTCAACAGCGTGCGCCTAAGCAGCCCCCTGCGCCTCCACAGCAAAAGCCGGGGACGGGCTTTTGACTGGATCCATGGGAACATAGCCGCCCTACAAGTGTCCGTACCGGACGATCTACCGGTCGGAGGGAGGTTAAAATTCTTTCACCTAAGGTGGCCTCTCATAACCTCCGACCAGTGGGTTCTCCAAATAGTGCGGTGCGGATACGCCCTGAATTTGGCCTCCCTGCCTCCAAATTGTCCTCCGGGAGCTCAGTCTTTCAGCTCCCATCACAAGCAGGTACTTGCAGAGGAACTCTCCGCCCTTCTCAGCGCCAATGCGGTCGAGCCCGTACCACCCGGGCAGGAAGGGCAGGGATTCTATTCCAGGTACTTCCTTGTGGAAAAGAAAACAGGGGGGATGCGTCCCATCCTAGACCTGAGAGGCCTGAACAAATTCCTGGTCAAAGAAAAGTTCAGGATGCTTTCCTTGGGCACCCTTCTGCCAATGATTCAGAAAAACGATTGGCTATGTTCCCTGGATTTAAAGGACGCATACACTCACATCCCGATACTGCCAGCTCACAGACAGTATCTCAGATTCCGCCTGGGCGCACGGCACTTTCAGTATTGTGTGCTGCCCTTTGGGCTCGCCTCTGCCCCACGAGTGTTTACAAAGTGCCTCGTGGTGGTAGCGGCCTACCTACGCAAGCTGGGAGTGCACGTGTTCCCATATCTCGACGATTGGCTGGTCAAGAACACCTCGGAGGCAGGAGCCCTCCGGTCCATGCAGTGCACTATTCAACTTCTGGAGCTGCTGGGGTTTGTGATAAATTACCCAAAGTCCCATCTCCAGCCAACTCAGTCTCTGGAATTCATAGGAGCGCTGCTGAATTCCCAGACGGCTCAGGCCTACCTTCCCGAAGCGAGGGCCACCAATCTCTTGACCCTGGCCTCGCAGACCAGAGCGTCTCAGCAGATCACAGCTCGGCAGATGTTGAGACTTCTGGGTCATATGGCCTCCACAGTTCATGTGACTCCCATGGCTCGTCTTCACATGAGATCTGCTCAATGGACCCTAGCTTCCCAGTGGTTCCAAGCCACCGGGAATCTAGAAGATGCCATCCGCCTCTCCACCAGTTGCCGCACTTCACTGCTCTGGTGGACCATCCGGACCAATTTGACCCTGGGACGTCCATTCCAAATTCCGCAGCCCACGAAAGTGCTGACAACGGATGCATCTCGCCTGGGGTGGGGAGCCCATGTCGATGGGCTTCACACCCAGGGTCTGTGGTCCCTCCAGGAAAAGGATCTGCAGATCAACCTCCTGGAGCTCCGAGCGATCTGGAACGCACTGAAGGCTTTCAGAGATCGGCTGTCCTGCCAAATTATCCAAATTCGGACAGACAATCAGGTTGCAATGTATTACGTCAACAAGCAGGGGGGCACCGGATCTCGCCCCCTGTGCCAGGAGGCCGTCGGGATGTGGCGTTGGGCGTGTCGGTTCGGCATGCTCCTCCAAGCCACGTACCTGGCAGGCGTAAACAACAGTCTGGCCGACAGACTGAGCAGAGTCATGCAACCGCACGAGTGGTCGCTCCATGCCAGAGTGGTACGCAAGATCTTCCGAGCGTGGGGCACCCCCTCGGTGGATCTTTTCGCCTCTCAGAACAACCACAAGCTGCCTCTGTTCTGTTCCAGACTTCAGGCACACGGCAGGCTAGCGTCGGACGCCTTTCTCCTCCATTGGGGGACCGGCCTCCTGTATGCTTATCCTCCCATACCTTTGGTGGGGAAGACCTTACTGAAGCTCAAGCAAGACCGCGGCACCATGATTCTGATCGCGCCCTTTTGGCCCCGTCAGATCTGGTTCCCTCTTCTTCTGGAGTTGTCCTCCGAAGAACCGTGGAGATTGGAGTGTTTTCCGACTCTCATTTCGCAGAACGACGGAGCGTTGCTGCACCCCAACCTTCAGTCTCTGGCTCTCACGGCCTGGATGTTGAGGGCGTAGACTTCACTGCGTTGGGTCTGTCTGAGGGTGTCTCCCGGGTCTTGCTTGCCTCTAGGAAGGATTCCACTAAAAAGAGTTACTTTTTCAAGTGGAGGAGGTTTGTCGTGTGGTGTGAGAGCATGGCCCTAGAACCTCGTTCTTGCCCTGCACAGAACCTGCTTGAATACCTTCTGCACTTATCGGAGTCTGGCCTCAAGACCAACTCAGTAAGGAATCACCTTAGTGCGATTAGTGCTTACCATTACCGTGTGGAAGGTAAAGCCATCTCTGGAGAGCCTTTAGTCGTTCGATTCATGAGAGGCTTGCTTTTGTCAAAGCCCCCTATCAAGCCTCCTGCTGTGTCATGGGATCTCAACGTCGTCCTCACCCAGCTGATGAAACCTCCTTTTGAGCCACTGAATACCTGCCATCTGAAGTATTTGACCTGGAAGGTCATTTTCTTGGTGGCAGTTACTTCAGCTCGTAGGGTCAGTGAGCTTCAAGCCCTGGTAGCTCATGCTCCATATACCAAATTTCATCACAACAGAGTAGTGCTCCGCACCCACCCAAAGTTCCTGCCGAAGGTGGTGTCGGAGTTCCATCTTAACCAGTCAATTGTCTTGCCAACATTCTTCCCCAGGCCGCATACCCGCCCTGCTGAACGTCAGTTGCACACATTGGACTGCAAGAGAGCATTGGCCTTCTACTTGGAGCGGACACAGCCCAACAGACAGTCCGCCCAATTGTTTATTTCTTTCGACCCTAACAGGCTAGGGGTCGCTGTCGGGAAACGCACCATCTCCAATTGGCTAGCAGATTGCATTTCCTTCACTTACGCCCAGGCTGGGCTGACTCTTGAGGGTCATGTCACGGCTCATAGTGTCAGAGCCATGGCAGCGTCGGTGGCCCACTTGAAGTCAGCCACTATTGAAGAGATCTGCAAGGCTGCGACGTGGTCATCTGTCCACACATTCACATCTCATTACTGCCTCCAGCAGGATACCCGACGCGACAGTCGGTTCGGGCAGTCGGTGCTGCAGAATCTGTTTGGGGTGTAAATCCAACTCCACCCTCCAGGACCCGAATTTATTCTGGTCAGGCTGCACTCTCAGTTAGTTGTTCTTCGTAGGTCAATTTCTGTTGTACCCTCGCCGTTGCGAGGTTCAATTGACCTGGGTTCTTGTTTTGAGTGAGCCTGAGAGCTAGGGATACCCCAGTCGTGAGAACAAGCAGCCTGCTTGTCCTCGGAGAAAGGGTATGATACATACCTGTAGCAGTTGTTCTCCGAGGACAGCAGGCTGATTGTTCTCACCTACCCTCCCTCCTCCCCTTTGGAGTTGTGTGTTTCATATTTTTGCTAGTCATTCAACTGGCGGGAGCGGTCGCGCACGGGCGGGAAGACGGCCGCGCATGCGCGGTGGGCGTGCCCTGCGTGCCGACCGTCCCGCGAAGCTTTTCCGGTTGGTGGGGGCTGCCGCGGACGTCAACCCAGTCGTGAGAACAATCAGCCTGCTGTCCTCGGAGAACAACTGCTACAGGTATGTATCATACCCTATCATGACACACTACCTCTTGAAGGATCTACATTGTGAACACTAGCCACCCTAAAAGGGTGTTTTTTTGGTTCTACACGTATCATGATATTATGATCCCTTGTTTCATATTGTTGACGGTCTGCATGTTCCGTATGGTGGTATATTGGTGTATTAGGGTCTTCCCAGTGTAATATTTATGGTACAGTAAGGTTCTGAGTGTGTTTTTGCACAAAGTTGTGCATAGTGTTTTGCAGTTGAGCGATTGTGTTTAGTATATGCTTTGAGCAACCACTTTATTCTTTGACATATGATACATATCTAATATCTAAATTTAATAAAAGGTATTAACTGTGACTTTTATTTTTACTTATTTTTTTTCTGTGTGTTGTCAAACACTTATGGAGGTAAGCTCCGCCCCTGGCCCACCCCTAACCCCGCCCCCTTTAGCCTCCCCAAACAGTTGGGCCACCGACCGCCTATGGAGGCATGGATGGGAGGGCAGAGAGACAGGCATGGATGGGAGGGCAGAGAGGCATGGATGGGAGGGCAGCAGCAGGGCCCAGGGAGAGGACAAATTGCTGGAAGGGGAGGGGAGAGAGGAGGATTGCTAGCTATGGATGCAGCAGGGAAGGGCAGAGAGGGACAAGGATGGACATGGGGGCCCAGGGAGAGGACAAATTGCTGGAAATGGAGGGGAGGGGAGAGAGGAGGATTGCTGGCTATGGATGGAGGAGGGAAGGGCAGAGAGGGACAAGGATGGACATGGATGGGAGGACAGGACCCAGGGAGAGAGAAGAAATTGCTGGAAATGGATATAAATCAAGAAATGAAGAAGAAAGGAGGAAAGTAAAGAAATAAATGGAAAGGAAGCCCTGGAAATGGAGTTAAGAGGACAGATAGCAGCAGACTCAGATACTGGGCCAGCATGATCGGAAAAAGAAAGTCACCAGACAACAAAGGTAGAAAAAAATCATTTTATTTTCATTTTAGCGTTTGGAATATGTCCACTTTGAGAATTTACATCTGCTATCTTATTTTGCAATGTATAGCAATTTGTTTCTAAGAATATTGCTGACAATTCCTGTCAGTGTGGCAAGTAGTGAGCGATCATTTTCACCGGGGGGGGGGGGGGCCTGATCATTTTCACGGGGGGGGGGGGGGGGCAACTGATAGTCTGCAGGGGGGGCGCCAGAGACCCTAGGCACGGCCCTGGGCGTCCTTGACTGATAATGGAAAAAAGAAGGGCATCCCTGATGAACACTTGAATGACTTTACCTGGTCCTTTTTTCCTTATGACCAAGCCACAAAAATGTGCCCTAAATGACCAGATGACCACCGGAGGGAATCGGGGATGACCTCCCCTTAGAGAGTGTGTGAGACCAAGACACATTGTTTGTGTGTGTGAAAGAGAGACACAATCTGTGTGTGTGTTTGAGAGAGACAGTGTCTGTGTGTGTGAGAGAAACAGTCTGTGTAAGAGACAGAGTGTGTGTGTGAGTGAGTCAGAAAAAGAGAGTGTTTGTGTGTCAGAGAGAGAGTAATGATAAAATAAGTCTTTAAACAAATCTCATCCTCTCATGGCTCGCGCACCACGCAGTCATTAAACCAGTAAGCCTTTTTCTTCCCTCCTCCACTCCTCTAGTAGCGGCGCAGCTCACTCAGCTGTGCAGGGAAGGGGCGGAGTTCGCTGAGGCATGGCGTGATTGACAGGTGATAGCGGCCGTCGATTGCTTTGGGCGGGGAGCAAGTGCGTGGCCAGCTTGTCCTTCGGTCCTCCCTCTCTCTTCCTCCGCCTTGTGTGTCGGCGCGGAAGTGGAAATTTGGCAGGCCGGGAGAGCTCCAAGGCTGCGGTTCCGCCTTTGAATGGTTAGATAGCGCTGTTGCTGGGAAAGGGGGGAATGCCTTCCGCAGTCTCATTGTGTGCGTTTGTCGTGTTCTGCTGGCAGGAGAAGGAGGACACGGCTACGATGGTGGGTAGGCTGCCAGCTTGTGTGGTGGACTGCGGCACGGGGTAAGGCAGCTCTTGACAGCAAAATGCCTGGGAGGAGGAAGCGGGAGTCAACTTGCTGATTTGTACCTGAAAGCTCTGGCTGGCTTCCGTTCGTAACATCTCCTCAAGTCAGCCAGCCTCCAGCGTTCCCTTCCTTCTCACTGCCCCGCCCTCTGACGTCATTGCATTTTGACGGGAGGGTGGGGCAGTGAGGGGGAATGGAACACTGGCTGGCTGATGACAGGAGATGGTTACGATCCCAGTGAGACACATTGGAACTTTGGAGCAGCAAATTATTATATTAGATATTCCAGCAATTATAGTCTGGACACAGCAGGGGCACGGTTGCCACATCCCTGCATATTTTATAAAACACAGGAGTCCACGTACACATTTACACCTGCTGGTTCTGAGGGCTTATTTTATACAGGCACATAGGCACCTATGTTTATTAAATAGGCACCCCATTATAATCACACAAATTTGCACAGTTAGATTTAGGACAGCCACTTGTGTGGACACAGGTGATATAACCATTTATATTGATTTCTGTAATTAAAAATTGATTTGAACCACATAAATATTTTGAATATTGAGTTCACAGTGGTTTTCCAGTGGATCCACGACAGATTTTGTCATCATTGAACATTTGGCCCAATATTCACCTAACCAGACAAATGCCGCTGAATATAAGTACTAACCGCATGGTTAGTGTCAGGCGGTCTATGGGTGGAACGTGGGTAGTGCCTGAGCAGAGCTGGTACTTACAAAACCAGATAAGTAAGAGGCTAAAATTGGGACAGCAAAAAGACTGTCCTAACTGTAGCCACTGAGCTAACCTGGCACTGGTCTGAATATGGATTGGTGCTGGTTAATTTCCGGGTAGTGGCATAAAGGGTTTCTGGCGCCCACCTCCCCTCTCCCCCCTGAAGACAACACACCCAACCAGGCCCCCACCCCTCCACCCTCTGTAGGCCACCCTGGGCCATCCTTTGATATCCCCTAGTAGGGAGTCCTAAGGACAGGAGCAATGCCCACTCCTCTCCATTGCGGTTCTAGCCTCAAAATGGCTGCCATAACCTTTAACATCAGTACCACAAGACTTTCGTTAGAGGTCATGGTGGGCATTTGGGGCCAGAGCTGTGAAGAGCAGGAGCGATTGGGCCCCCTAGACTATCAGGGCTAGCAAACATAGGCATGTGGAGTCCAACAGATGGTGGGGTTGAGCGGTGGGGGCCTGGTCAGGGACTTCTTATCTTTTAGATTAGAATAAGGGGGAGGGAGGGGAGATTTGGAGAGAGCGAGGGCAACTGCTTTCCTTATGCTGGGATCCACATAAAATCTGGTGGTCAGCACATGACCTGTATGGCCCCAGACATGGCTTGGTATTGAATATCGAGGCCTAATTCTGACCAGTTTGTCTTTAAAGGAGGTTTGTTCATTCAGATTGGTGACTTCCTATCGTTGGCATTTTGTTCAACAAACTTCATTTAAAGACATTCTCACCTTCCTATTCAGAATGGTGTGACAGCTAAACAGAAGCTCTGAAATTACTGAACAGCAGTATCTCAGTTTTCTTCCCTAAAATTGCTGTTTTAATGAGTTAGACAGTGGGCAAATGAGAAAATGAGTTGAACAATGAATTAGAGGGAAACCTTGGGAAATTATAGGTGAACCAAAGTCCTAAAAACAATGGTGGCTCTTTTGAACAGAGTAGAAATCAGAGGACTGTTGGAAATGAGAACCATTTGTTGCAGGAATTGATGCAGGAATTACCACTATTGTTAGCAGAATTTGTGGTACTTCAGGAGTCAAACAGCACACACCAGAATGAGGGAGAAATCTTCTTTATTTGCCAGCAAACAAAGTAGGACATCAGTTCTAGCTCTCTTCTTCTCTTTCTCAGCTCTCTTTGTCTGATGGCTTCTGTCTCAGCTCCTTCTCTTCTTCTGCTGTCTGTCTTCCTTCAGCTCTCTTTCTTCTGTCTGTCCCTTCTGACGTAAGCTGCTTCTGCTCCCACTTATATACAATTCTATCCCCCTCTCTAGCCCCCCTTACTCTCCAGATGGTAAAGAATAAATTAATTACCCTGTCTCAACCAATCATCTCTATACATTACTTAAAAAATATCAGTTACATAGGTTTAATATTTCTCAAACTGACCTATGACCTGGGGCCTCTCACACCAGACAATTAGGCACCAGAACTCTTGGCATTTCATTATGATTAATTTCTCAGCTATAGCTTAAACTGGGTTCATTTAAGGGCTAAGGGATATTCTTACTTAATAGCATACAGATATAGTTTGTTATTACTTTCAGGACCATTCCTACATTTACCTATAATTAATCAAGGAGAAGAGAGTTGACTTCTCTGACCTCTTACCCTCATACACGGAACTAGCTAGGACTGTATAAATTCAAACCATATGCTGACCTTTTCAACTGCAGTCCCACTTGAAAAGCAACACTGAGTTGAACAGACATTCTACACAGAAACAAAACTTATTGATTACACAGAAAAACATATTCTAAAATAAGCAGAAATCAAAATTCCCTATAAAACATATTCTAAATATCAAGAAATCAGAATTCCTTATAACAAAATCTACATATCAAGAATATCTAGAATCATTTAAACAGTATTCAGCCTACTTTTAAACTACAGTATGTCTGGCTCATGCCTTGTTTATAATGGTATACAGATGTGGTAGCATTAGCAATCCATCACTCACAAAGGGTCAAAGAAAGTTTCTCTCTCTGACCTTTTTGACCTGTAGCCCAGCAAAGTTAGACATTTGAGAATCTAAACCATCTGGCATTCCTTCACTTTACTTGCAGGGTGAAAAGTTGAAATAGTATTTGACCACCAAACTTTAAACAGAATTAACACTTAATATAATTTGTTATATATATATATAATTATGCCCATGCTGTCTCACATTGAATCACTAGTGGCTATTTTAGGTCATGTTTCCTGTGGTCCAGGTTAATCCTGTTGGAATAATGTATTGTGTTTTACATGCATTGTCTGTCAGCAATGTTTTTTTTCTTTCTCTGTGATTACTCTGTGACCTCTGATGTGAATTGCCTAGAGAGGTCACACCCATGCAACTTCCTGTGGGAGTTAGGAACAGCACATGGAGCTCATGATCTCTCCTAACTGAGGATCTATGGTGTGAGCATCCACCATCTAAGCACATGGAAAGAGCTGAAATCCAAATGTATTGTATTATGTTAAATAAGCCTGCCTGAATATCAATCTAACTAAAACTGTGAGTAAACAGATGTTTTGTTAATTCAACTTTAAAGTGACTCAGCAGTGAATTATTCTGGGGTGTATGTGAGAGAAATGAAGAAAAGAAATTAACATTTCTAAAGCTGAAGCTGTGTGTATAAAAATCTGCTAATTATTTACTACAAATAATCCAACAAAAGGGTTATGGGCCCAGCCCAGGAATTGAAAAAGGAAGAAGAGAAATATTACCAGGCAGTGAAAAAGCCAAATTTTTCTCTTAAGTTTTAAAAGAAAGATTCAGTCTGTCTCTCTCTCTCCCCCCCACACACCAAACAGAAGGCAAGGCTAAGAAATGGCTGAGGGAGGAAATTCACCATTCCATATCATCATGCTGATCAATCCATAGACTGGTGGGTTGTGTCCATCTACCAGCAGGTGGAGATAGAGAGCAAACTTTTGCCTCCCTATATGTGGTCATGTGCTGCCGGAAACTCCTCAGTATGTTCTCTATCTCAGCAGGTGGTGGTCACACACAGCAGCAGCTCTGGCTAGGCCTCCAAGCCTAATTTTTAGGTTTTGTTGAGTGCCTGGGGTTGAGGGCTCTTCTTGAGCAAGTGCAAACCTGGTGGCGCCAGGTCCCTCCTTTTCTCCCCCCTCCCGCTGGCTCCGTTAAAAAAAAAAAAAAAATTTTTGAACGTCCTTAAAGGCGTTTATTTCGACGTTTATTTAAACGTTTATTGCAGCTACTCACTGGGACACCAGGTCGTTACAGCTCGGAGCGGAAAGCAGGTAATTTTTACCTTTTTATAGCGGGCAGGGGGTTCCCCGATTGATCTCCACGTGGCATATGGCGTCGGAGGGCGAGGGCGCAAAGAGTCGCTCCCCGGATCGCTTGGGCGCTTCTAGAGGGGATGCGGGGTTCTTAAAGCCTGATTCGCCCTTGTTGGGTGACAGTTTCGTGACCGATGAGTGTCCCGGTCCTTCCTCCGGCGTGGTGGTTTTTCCCGCCATAAACTCCCATCCCCCGCTGCTCGCCTCCGCCATCTTGGCCGGCCACGCGGCTCGGACGGCTTCTTCTTGGGCCGCCCTTGAGGTAGGAGACATTAATGCCATGAACGCCCTTAATTTGGGCGACGGCACAAAAGCGGCTAAAGTTAAGCGCCGTTCTTCCCGCGCGGCTCCTTCACGGAGTGTCGCGCCGAATGCCATTTTGGATGCGCAGCATGTCTCTCCCCCGCTCTTGCGAGCGCCGGTTGAGGGTGCGTCTAGGGCTGTTGCCCAGGCTGCGGAAGTGCACAGTCTGGGGGGTTTCTCCCCCGAGTTTGTTTTGCTGCTGCATCAGGCCTTCCTTATGCAAAACGCTGCCCCTGCTCCCTCGTCTGGTAAAGAGGTTGAGGTTCCCGGAGGTAAACGCCCTCGGGTTGATTCCCAGGCCTTGGAGGACTTTGTCTCCTCCGATGTAGATGAGGGCAGCGTATCTGAGTTCTCCCAACGGTCCTTTGCGGATTCCTTGGAGGAGATGGATCCCCGCTCGGTTGGAGCGGATGACCCCTCTGCAGCGCGGCTTTTTAGCTCAGAGGATTTGCCCAACCTGTTAGTGCAGGCCATGGGCATTTTGAAGATTTCCTCTCCGGAGGACGTCTCTCCCTCAGCCCCTATTGGCTCTGCCATTATGCTGGGGACGAAGCGCCCGCCTAGAACCTTCCACATGCATGATGCCATGCACACCTTGATTTCGGCTCAATGGGATGTCCCGGAAGCGAGCCTTAAAGTGGCTAGGGCTATGTCCCGCCTCTATCCTTTGCCTGAAAGTGAACGTGAGGCCTATCTGTGGCCTACCGTGGATTCTTTAATCACTGCGGTGACTAAGAAAATGGCGTTGCCGGTGGAAGGCGGCACGGCCCTAAAGGACGCCCAAGACAGAAGATTGGAGGCGGCCTTAAGGTCGTCCTTTGAGGCGGCTGCTTTAAGTTTGCAGGCCTCAGTTTGCGGCTCCTATGTGGCCAGGGCGTGCCTGACTATGGTGCAGCGGGCTTCCCCCTTGGATCATTCCTTGGGGGCTGATTGGCCGGCCCTGGAATCGGGCTTAGCCTATTTGGCAGACTTGCTGTATGATGTCTTGAGGGCCTCAGCTAAAGGCATGGCTCAGACAATCTCTGCGCGGCGGTGGCTTTGGCTGAAGCATTGGTCTGCTGACCACGCCTCTAAATCCCGCCTGGCTAGATTGCCTTTTAAAGGCAAGCTGCTCTTTGGGGTCGAGCTGGACAAAATCGTGACCGATCTCGGCACGTCTAAGGGCAAGAAGTTACCAGAGGTCAGGGCTCGGGCTAGTACTCGTCCCGGTACCTCCAGAGGACGGTTTCAGGAAGCCTGTCGGTACCGCCCGGGCAGGTCGGGCTCCTCTGCCCCCTCTTCCTTCAAGAGGAATTTCTCCCCCAAGCAGCATTCCTTTCGCAGAGACCGCCGTCCCGGAGGTGCTCCCTCCGGTCCTCCCCCAGGGTCTCGTACCCAATGACGGGGCCTTGGTCCACCCCCCCAGTGCAGATTGGAGGACGGCTGTCCTCGTTTCTGGGCGAGTGGACCACAATAACTTCAGACGCTTGGGTGCTGGAAGTCATCAGAGACGGCTACAAGCTAGAGTTCTGCCGACCCTTAAGAGACGGGTTTGTACTCTCTCCCTGCAAGTCTCCGGTCAAAGCTGTGGCAGTGCAGCAGACCTTGGACAATCTGATCCGCCTGGGTGCGGTCGTTCCGGTGCCAGAAAGTCAGCTTGGCAAGGGGCGTTACTCCATTTACTTTGTGGTACCAAATAAAGGAGGTTCTGTCCGGCCTATCCTCGACCTCAAAGGGGTCAATCGGGCCTTGAAAGTGCGGCACTTTCGCATGGAGACTCTCCGCTCTGTTATAGCGGCAGTGAAGGCAGGAGAGTTCTTGGCTTCCTTGGACATCAAGGAAGCGTACCTGCATATTCCCATCTGGCCTCCTCATCAACGCTTTCTGCGTTTTGCAGTCCTGGGACGACACTTCCAGTTCAGAGCCCTCCCGTTCGGGTTGGCTACTGCCCCGCGGACCTTTTCCAAAGTAATGGTGGTCATCGCGGCCTTCCTGCGAAAGGAAGGAGTACAAGTCCATCCTTATCTGGACGACTGGTTGATCCGAGCCCCCTCTTATGCAGAGTGCGGCAAAGCTGTGGACCGGGTAGTTGCTCTTTTGAGCTCCCTGGGATGGATCATCAACTGGGAGAAGAGCCAGCTGCGCCCGACTCAGTCCCTGGAGTATCTGGGAGTTCGATTCGACACCCAAGTGGGCAGAGTGTTCCTGCCAGACAATCGGATTGTCAAACTTCAGGCTCAGGTGGACCAGTTCCTAGTAGCCTCTCCTCTTCAGGCTTGGGACTATGTGCAGCTGTTGGGCTCTATGACGGCCACGATGGAAGTAGTGCCCTGGGCCAGGGCTCATATGAGACCACTACAACACTCTTTGCTGCAGCGCTGGACTCCGATGTCGGAGGATTATGCTGTGCGCCTTCCCTTGGACCCAGCAGTGCGCAAGGCACTGAGCTGGTGGATGCAGACAGACAAGTTGTCTGCGGGAATGCCTCTGGTGACCCCGGAGTGGATTGTCGTCACGACGGACGCCTCTTTGTCGGGCTGGGGAGCCCACTGCTTGGGAAGGACAGCGCAGGGGCTCTGGTCTCCTGCAGAGGCAAAGGGGTCTATCATCCTCCTGGAACTCAGAGCCATTCGGTTGGCGCTTTTGGAGTTCATCCCGGTACTGGCGTTGAAGCCGGTACGGGTCCTGTCGGACAATGCCACGGCTGTGGCCTATGTCAACCGCCAGGGAGGTACCAAGAGCGCCCCTCTAGCCAAGGAGGCTATGAATCTATGCCAGTGGGCGGAAGCGAACCTGGAACAGCTGTCAGCGGCCCACATTGCCGGAGTCCTGAATGTCAAGGCGGACTTTCTCAGTCGCCATACCTTGGAGCCCGGAGAGTAGCAGCTATCTGCTCAGGCGTTCTTGGACATCACGAAGCGCTGGGGCCAGCCGAGCCTAGATCTGATGGCATCATCGGCCCATTGCCAAGTGCCGCGCTTTTTCAGCAGAGGACGGGACCCTCGATCCCTGGGAGTAGATGCTCTTCTCCAACAGTGGCCGACACAGGAGCTTCTCTATGTGTTCCCGCCCTGGCCCATGTTGGGCAGGGTGCTAGACCGGGTGGCAAAGCATCCAGGCCGGATAATCCTGGTGGGTCCGGATTGGCCCAGACGTCCCTGGTATGCGGACTTGATAAGGCTCTCAGTCGACGATCCTCTGCGGCTGCCAGTGGAGCAGGGCCTGTTACATCAGGGTCCCGTGGTGATGGAGGATCCCTCCCCCTTTGGTCTTACGGCCTGGCTATTGAGCGGCAGCGTCTGAGAAAGAAGGGCTTCTCAGACAAGGTCATCGCCACTATGCTGAGAGCGAGGAAGCGCTCTACTTCTACTGCTTACGCCAGGGTTTGGCGTATCTTTGCAGCGTGGTGTGAAGCAGGCTCACTTTCTCCCTTCACTGCTCCAATTTCTTCAGTGTTGGCGTTCCTGCAAGAAGGTCTGGAGAAAGGCCTGTCGCTCAGTTCCCTGAAAGTTCAGGTAGCGGCCCTGGCTTGCTTCAGGGGCCGCCTGAAGGGTGCTTCCCTGGCTTCGCAGCCAGATGTGGTGCGCTTTCTC
This sequence comes from Microcaecilia unicolor, assembly GCF_901765095.1. Taxonomy (NCBI): domain Eukaryota; kingdom Metazoa; phylum Chordata; class Amphibia; order Gymnophiona; family Siphonopidae; genus Microcaecilia; species Microcaecilia unicolor. Next base: position 196,168 of record NW_021963057.1, on the reverse strand, counting down.
AAGGGAGTTAATCACCTGCGCCCTCCTCTGCACTCAGTGGTGCCTGCGTGGAATGTCAACCTGGTGCTAAGAGCATTGCAGAAGCCGCCTTTTGAACCCTTGTCGAGGGCATCTCTGAAAGACCTGACGTTGAAGGCAGTCTTTTTGGTGGCTATCACTTCAGCCAGAAGAGTTTCCGAGCTCCAGGCACTCTCATGTCGAGAGCCTTTTCTACAGTTCACTGAGGCAGGAGTGACTATTCGCACAGTGCCTTCCTTCCTGCCCAAGATTGTTTCTCGCTTCCAGGTGAATCAGCAGCTCTGTCTCCCTTCCTTTCGGAGAGAGGACTACCCAGAGGAATACTCTGCTCTCAAATGTCTGGATGTGAGACGTGTCATCATCAGATACTTGGAAGTGACCAATGATTTCCGGAAATCGGATCATCTGTTTGTCCTGTTTGCAGGTCCTCGTAGGGGTCTGCAGGCTGCTAAGCCTACAGTGGCAAGATGGGTCAAGGAAGCCATTGCAGCGGCTTATGTGGCCGCGGGGAAGGTGCTACCTATCCAGCTGAAGGCTCACTCCACTAGAGCTCAGGCGGCCTCGATGGCAGAGGCCGGGTCCGTCTCCTTGGAAGAGATTTGCAAGGCGGCAACTTGGGCATCGGCCCATACCTTCTCCAGGCATTACCGCTTGACTGTGGCTGCTCGGGCGGAGGCCCGGTTTGGAGCTTCAGTGTTGCGGTCAGGGATTTCTATGTCCCGCCCTGGGTGAGTACTGCTTCGGTACATCCCACCAGTCTATGGATTGATCAGCATGATGATATGGAAGGTAAAATTATGTATCATACCTGATAATTTTCTTTCCATTAATCATAGCTGATCAATCCATAGCCCCTCCCAGATATCTGTACTGTTTATATTCTGGTTGAATTTTAGGTTCAAGTTTAGTCTTCAGTTCCTTCAGGAGGACTTCGTGTTCAAGTTCTTTTTTTCACTTGGATTCTTCAAGAGTTGAGACGAGTTTGTGTTACAGTGAGCTGCTGCATTCCTCTCCCCTCCGTTTTACGGGGCTGGATTGAGATTTAAATTCTGCCGGCACTCCCTCCCGCTTCGTGCGGCTGTAGGGCAGCTTTGTACCCCTCCCGCTTCGGCGGTGTTAGGGTCAGTCAGCTCCTCCCGCGGTTGCGGTTGCAGGATAAGCCAGATCCCCCCGCATCGGTGGGTGTGGTGTCCCTCCCCCGCTCCGCGGGGATGAGCTGGATGGATTCCCCTCCCCCGTTTCGGCGGTGGTGAGCTGGGCAGAGTGTCCCTTTGTGGGTGTAATTCTCTAAGTGCTGAGTCCTGCGGATGGAGCTTTGATATCGACATACTGAGGAGTTTCCGGCAGCACATGACCACATATAGGGAGGCAAAAGTTTGCTCTCTATCTCCACCTGCTGGTAGATGGACACAACCCACCAGTCTATGGATTGATCAGCTATGATTAATGGAAAGAAAATTATCAGGTATGATACATAATTTTACCTTTTTCCACTCTCTCAAGGTGCCTAAATTAACTGAATATAATTATCAGCAATGGGAGCTAAGATTCAGATGTCTCCTTCAAGCAAAGAAATTAAGTATATGTTTAGACCAAAACAGAACAGCTGAAAATATGGCTGAATGGGACAATGCAAACTATTATGTGAAGTGCATGTTTTTTGAAGCTCTCTCAGAGAAACAAGCCATATTGGTGGAGGCAAAAGATACAGCAAAGGAAATTTTAGATAAACTGAGAACTATGTATGCAACTACATATGCAAAACAGCAACCAATTTGGTTGGCAGAGTTGAATGAAACCAAATTAGGGGATAAAAGTAAGTGTAATGATCACATTATGCATCTTATGTCTTCATTTCAAAAGTTAGAACTTTCTGGAATTCCCATGTGTGATGCATTGAAAAGAGCATTTCTTTTTACCTCACTATCAAAGAAGTTTGATGTTTTTAGGTCTGTAAATGAAGCCATTGAAGGGCAATCTTTTGAACAGGCAGCATCAAAACTGAGGCAGGAATGCATAATTAATGATTTTGAGGAGATGTGTTCTCAAAGACAGTCAGAGAGAAATGAAACAAATTTCTTGGCAAAGAATAGAGGAAGGCGGAGCTATGGGAAAACTCCACCCAAGGGCAAGCTGATTTGCTACTCATGTGGAAAGGAGGACCATGTATCTAAATGGTGTAAGGAAACACAAAACACCCCCTCTAGCTCACCTAAGCCAATGGAACAAAAGAATTTTCCAAGCAGGAAATGTACAAAGGACAATGATAAACATAAGAGCTTTCTAATGGCAGAAAAATCTTTGACTATGGTAAATAATAATTCAAATGAAAGTACTTGGATTTTGGATTCGGGGAGCACATGCCATTTAACCAATTGTAAGGATTTCTTTCAGGAAATGAGTCCACAAGAAGGTGTTCTTCATACTGCAAACGCAGGGACTACTCAGATCCAAGCAAAAGGCATTGGATTCTTAAAATGCAAAGTGTCTAATGAAGTTAAAGAAATTCCTGTAAGTGATGTCTTGTATATTCCCCAAGCAGTTTGCAATATGCTTAGTGTATCTACATTAGATAAGAAGGGATTTGTGATTCATTTTGAAAACAGTAAGTGCACAATCTCTAAAAATGATGAAGTGTATGCTGAAGCTTTTATGCATAATGATATTTATAAACTGAGCATTTCAGGTGAAGCTTCACATATGGCGCAAGTAAGGAAGAATGATGGCACCGCCGCCTGGGACATCGTGATTTTAAGGTGATCCAGGATCTTCACAGTAAGCAACTTGCCACAGGCATTCAAATAAGTGCAGATACTGTTAAAATGGAGAAATGCATAGACTGTGTTACTCAAAAAGGTGTGAGACCCTCATTTCCTGCATACACAGGAAATAGGAGTAATAAAGTACTGGACTTAATACACAGTGACTTATGTGGACCGTTTAATATCCCATCATTGGGAAATAACAGATTTGTGCTAATATTCTTGGATGATTTCTCTAGATACTGTGTGGCCTATTTGCTGAAAGAAAAAAGTCAAGTCACAGACATGCTGAAGAAATACGTAGCCATGGTGAGCAATAAATTTGAAAGAAAACCAAAGGTTCTTCAGACCGACAATGGTGGTGAGTTCACTTCACAAAGCATGCGCACATTTCTACAACAAGAAGGCATTCAGCATATCACAACAGTAGCTTATACACCAGAGCAAAATTCTGTTGCAGAGAGAAAATTTAGGTCACTTGTGGAAATGACCAGATGTATGCTGTCAGATAGCAATCTCCCTAAAAGACTATGGGGGGAAGCCATTCTCACAGCAGTGTACCTACAAAACAGAATGCCAACTAAAGGCGCTGAGCGCACACCACATGAGACATGGCATGGTAGGAAGCCAAATCTGTCACACATAAGAACATTTGGAAGTACAGCATATGCTCATGTACCAAAGCAAAGAAGGCATAAGCTGGATTCCACAACAGAAAGGGGCATTTTAGTTGGCTATGCTCCAGGACACAAAGGATATAGAATTTTGAATCTGAAAACTGGCATTGTTGGCATAAGACATGTTACATATTTTGATGAAAACAAAAGGGTTGATAAAGGCTGGATTATCCCAGATGAGCCTTGTCATCCAGAATATGAAACTAGAACCATAATAGACATGCCAGTGTATATAAATGCCATACCAAGGCAGATGTCTGAAAGCAACTCATCTGTATCTAATGAGGAACAGGCAGAGGAAGCAGACACAGAAAGGATCATTGAAGAAGACAGTACAGTTGGAGAAGGGGAATCAATTGGAGAAGGACTCTCAGATTTAGAGGATGCGGAAAGGTCGGACCAACCTGTTGTCAGACGCTCATCCAGGGAAAACAAAGGTGTTCCACCCCCAAGACTGTCTTACCTAACAAAGTCAGCAGAAGCTCAAGAGCCCTTAACATGGGATGAGATTGAGAAAATGCCAGCAGAAGAAGCTGCTGAATGGCGTAAAGCTGCACAAGAAGAAATTGATGCATTGCATAAAAATAAAACTTGGATTCTTACAAAATTACCTCCTGGCAAGAAAGCTATAGGATGCAAATGGGTATTCAAGTTAAAAAGGAATGCACAAGGAAAAGTGGAAAGGTATAAAGCCAGATTAGTCGCAAAGGGATATCTTCAAAAATATGGAGAAGATTTTGATGAAGTGTTTGCACCTGTAGTGAAACACACGACAATTAGAACACTTCTGAGCATTGCAGTCTCAAAAGGCATGCAAGTCAACCACATTGATGTGAAAACAGCATTTCTTCATGGAGATATAACTGAAGACTTGTACATGGAACAGCCAACAGGTTTCATAAATACAAAACAAAGACAGCTAGTGTGTAAATTAAACAAAGGTCTTTATGGATTAAAGCAAAGTGCAAAATGTTGGAATGACAAATTGCATGAAATATTGACAAATTTAGGATTTAAGCAAGGTGAAGCAGATAAATGCTTGTACACTAGGTGCAGAAATGGACAATATGCATACATTTTAGCTTTTGTTGATGATCTGCTCATTGCAAGCGAAAGTGAGCAAGAGTACAAGGACATTGTAAAATATTTAAACCTGAATGTTGAGATAAAAGAACTTGGTAATGTGTCATACTATCTTGGTATAGAAATTGAGAAACAAAATGATGGTTCTTATCTTCTAAGCCAGAAGCAGAAAATAAATGAGCTTATTGAAAGTTTAGGTATGCAAGATGCCCAAGTTGTAAGCACTCCCATGATCACTGATTTTCTGAAGGATGAAACAGTAAGAGAACCTTTACCAGATAACATCCAATATAGATCAGCCATAGGTAAGCTTTTATATCTGACTACCACATACAGGGCTGATATAGCAAATGCAGTAGGAATTTTGAGCAGAAGGGTCAGCTCACCTACCAAATCAGATTGGACTGCAGTTAAAAGGATGGTAAGGTATTTAAAAGGTACCATTGATTGTAAATTAAAGATTTCAGCCAATAGTAATCCAAAACTAATATGTTACTGTGATTCAGATTGGGCAGGGGATCATTCTGATTATAAATCCACAAGTGGATATGTGTTTATGTATGGAAATGTACAAATTTCTTGGGCCAGTCATAAACAAAGTATTGTGAGTCTGTCTTCTACAGAAGCTGAATATGTGGCTGTATCAGAAGCATGCAGAGAACTGATGTGGATTGAAAACCTTTTGCTGGATTTTGGAATAGATGAACAGAGACCAATCCAGATAATGGAAGATAATCAGAGCTGCATCAGACTGTCACAGAATGACAAGGTTCACTCACGCACCAAGCACATCGCAACGAAATATCACAACGTGCGAGAGCTGGCGAAAGAAGGGGTTATCAGTCTACACTATTGTCACACCAGTGAGATGACAGCTGACATCATGACCAAACCGTTACCCAGAGAACGTTTTGAGAATCTGCGAATAAAGCTTGGAGTTTGTATGAATTAATAATTGCATGACAGTTATGCATGAGAAGGGGTTTGTTGGAATAATGTATTGTGTTTTACATGCATTGTCTGTCAGCAATGTTTTTTTTCTTTCTCTGTGATTACTCTGTGACCCCTGATGTGAACTGCCTAGAGAGGTCACACCCATGCAACTTCCTGTGGGGGTTAGGAACAGCACATGGAGCTCATGATCTCTCCTAACTGAGGATCTATGGTGTGAGCATCCATTACCATCTAAGCACCAGTGTTGCCAGGTGGGCGGTTTTCCCGCCCAATTGGGCGGTTTTAAAGCGGGGGATGCGGGAAATTTTTGAATGATGCGGGGTGCGGTTTATTGGGCGGTTTTCGCGCGGCCGCGGTGCGGATTGGGCGGTTTTCGTGCGGCCGCTGATTGGCCAGTTTCACATGCGGTACCACGGTAACCAGACTAAATGGACTAATAGAAGCCCCGCGGAGGCGGGTTGAGCAGCTGTATTAAATGCCGAGCTGAGGCGCCGCCCCCCCATCGCCGACTGGACTGTGACAGAGCAGACTTGTCAGTGACTTGTCCGCTCGCCGCCCGTCCCGTCCGTGAGATTTGTTGTTTGAGAGACGACGACGAGAGAAAAAAAACGCTGCAACCTGCCAGTGCCTGCAGCACTGTACTACAACTACAAAATCGCGTAAGAGAACTTTTTTTCAAGTTTGTGAAATTTAAACCCCCGCCGCAGCCGCCCCCTGGACCCCCGAGTCGCCACTCGCGGCAGCTGGACACCCCCTCCCCCCCGACTCGAGTCGCCTCGGCGCCGCTGCCCTGCTGTTGTCCTCCGAGTGAGGAATGAGGATCTGATCCCCCAAATTCCCCCCGCCCTGCCCGCTCTCCCTCACACCAGCCTGGAGCCCTCCCTCCGGTCCGGACCCCTCACCCATCCTCCGGAAGGACACTCACTCGCCGTAGCTGCGCGCCGACACCGACCGTCCCGCCACCTACTGTCCTCCTTGAGTCCTCAGTCTTCTCTCCTCCAATCCTTGCCTGAGCCCCCTCCGACTCCAAGACAAGTCCGTGACCAGAGATCTGGACTGGATTCTTTCCGATGATCCCCCAAATTCCACCCTTCCCCCCCCGCCCTGGCGCCCTCCCCTCCATCATTCACACCAGCCTGGATCCCGGAGCGGTCCCGATCCGGACCCCCCACCCTCACCCACCCGGAATCGTGAAGAGGACCTGAACTCCCCCCCAGCCAGCTCTCACCCCATTACTCTGAGTTGCGCTGGCTGGGGAACTCAGATCTCCCAGACCCCCACCCACCACCTCCGAGTCCGAGTCCCCCCAGGCAGACCCCACCCCCTGAGTACTCCGAGATGCTGCCATGCCATGTGGTTGTGGGCCCCCACCCTCTTTCCCCTCCCGTAGTGAGTCTCCGACCTCCTAGAGGGCTCTCCCGTACTGTCCGTCCGTCTTCTACTCTCTCTCTTCATACCTTCATCTTCACTTCTCTAACCTCTCTCTTCCAAGTTCCGACTCCGTCCCTTGTCCCGAGACCGTCGTCTACTCTCCGACCGACTCAGACCAGCAGCACTGCAGCAGGACTCACTTCACATATTCACTCATTTATTTTCCGGATCCGACAGGGAGGGCGGGGTTATGTACGTGACGTCATCAATTTGAAGCCACCACCAGTTCATCTACACTGTTGCTTTGTTCTGAGTGTAATGCTGCTACAGCAGTACACTCAAAACAAAGCAACAACTACTACTATTTAACAAGCAAGCAAAGCAAACCTTCCTGCTACTCCAGTCCCCACTGCATGCAAATCCTCCTGGACCCTGCACCCACTCCCCCCCCCCCCCGTTCCCTAGTCCTGACTCTCTGCTGGACGCCCCAGCCCCCCCCCCTCTCCCCTGACCCCCTCCCATACTCTCTGGACCCACCCCCTCCTCTCCCTAGTCCCGACTCGCTGCTGGACCCTCCCACCCTCTCCCACTGACCCCCTCCCATACTCTCTGGATCCACCCCCTCCTCTCCCTAGTCCCAACTCGCTGCTGGACCCTCCCACCCTGACCCCCTCCCATACTCTCTGGACCCACCCCCTCTTCTCCCTAGTCCCGACTCACTGCTGGACCCTCTCCCCCTGACCCCCTCCCATACTCTCTGGATCCACCCCCTCCTCTCCCTAGTCCCAACTCGCTGCTGGACCCTCCCACCCTGACCCCCTCCCATACTCTCTGGACCCACCCCCTCTTCTCCCTAGTCCCGACTCACTGCTGGACCCTCCCACCCTCTCCCCCTGACCCCCTCCCATACTCTCTGGACCCACCCCCTCCTCTCCCTAGTCCCGACTCGCTGCTGGACCCTCCCACCCTCTCCCACTGACCCCCTCCCATACTCTCTGGATCCACCCCCTCCTCTCCCTAGTCCCGACTCGCTGCTGGACCCTCCCACCCTCTCCCACTGACCCCCTCCCATACTCTCTGGATCCACCCCCTCCTCTCCCTAGTCCCAACTCACTGCTGGACCCTCCCACCCTCTCCCCCTGACCCCCTCCCATACTCTCTGGATCCACCCCCTCCTCTCCCTAGTCCCAACTTGCTGCTGGACCCTCCCACCCTGACCCCCTCCCATACTCTCTGGACCCACCCCCTCTTCTCCCTAGTCCCGACTCACTGCTGGACCCTCCCACCCTCTCCCCCTGAACCCCTCCCATACTCTCTGGACCCACCCCCTCCTCTCCCTAGTCCCGACTCGCTGCTGGACCCTCCCACCCTCTCCCACTGACCCCCTCCCATACTCTCTGGATCCACCCCCTCCTCTCCCTAGTCCCAACTCACTGCTGGACCCTCCCACCCTCTCCCCCTGACCCCCTCCCATACTCTCTGGACCCACCCCCTCCTCTCCCTAGTCCCGACTCGCTGCTGGACCCTCCCATCCTGACCCCCTCCCATACTCTCTGGATCCACCCCCTCCTCTCCCTAGTCCCGACTCGCTGCTGGACCCTCCCACCCTGACCCCCTCCCATACTCTCTGGACCCACCCCCTCCTCTCCCTAGTCCCAACTCACTGCTGGACCCTCCCACCCTCTCCCCCTGACCCCCTCCCATACTCTCTGGATCCACCCCCTCCTCTCCCTAGTCCCGACTCGCTGCTGGAATCTCCCACCCTCTCCCACTGACCCCCTCCCATACTCTCTGGATCCACCCCCTCCTCTCCCTAGTCCCAACTCACTGCTGGACCCTCCCACCCTCTCCCCCTGACCCCCTCCCATACTCTCTGGACCCACCCCCTCTTCTCCCTAGTCCCGACTCGCTGCTGGACCCTCCCACCCTCTCCCACTGACCCCCTCCCATACTCTCTGGATCCACCCCCTCCTCTCCCTAGTCCCAACTCACTGCTGGACCCTCCCACCCTCTCCCCCTGACCCCCTCCCATACTCTCTGGACCCACCCCCTCCTCTCCCTAGTCCCGACTCGCTGCTGGACCCTCCCACCCTGACCCCCTCCCATACTCTCTGGATCCACCCCCTCCTCTCCCTAGTCCCGACTCGCTGCTGGACCCTCCCACCCTGACCCCCTCCCATACTCTCTGGACCCACCCCCTCCTCTCCCTAGTCCCAACTCACTGCTGGACCCTCCCACCCTCTCCCCCTGACCCCCTCCCATACTCTCTGGATCCACCCCCTCCTCTCCCTAGTCCCGACTCGCTGCTGGACCCTCCCACCCTGACCCCCTCCCATACTCTCTGGACCCACCCCCTCCTCTCCCTAGTCCCGACTCGCTGCTGGACCCTCCCACCCTCTCCCACTGACCCCCTCCCATACTCTCTGGATCCACCCCCTCCTCTCCCTAGTCCCGACTCGCTGCTGGACCCTCCCACCCTCTCCCACTGACCCCCTCCCATACTCTCTGGATCCACCCCCTCCTCTCCCTAGTCCCAACTCACTGCTGGACCCTCCCACCCTCTCCCCCTGACCCCCTCCCATACTCTCCGAGTCGCCACCAGTGGTGGCTGGACCCCGCACCCATTTTTATTTCTTCCGCAGCTTATATTTTCAAACATGCATTGCTGGCTTGTGCTGCATATGGATGTACACAGAGGAGTATTGGTATCATCGGTTACAGTACTACTAATTTGTTCTACACATTAAAGGGCAGACTTTTAAATGACCATCTGGGCATATGTGGTAATAATCTCATCTTTTGTTAAATGTTTTGACATATCCATGTACTTGCTGCCATGATATAATAACTGAATTCTGTTATTCTGTCTTACTGTATTTTCAAATGTAAGCCTCATTGAACCTGAGTTTGCTTGAGATAATGTGGGACCAAAAAAAATGTACAACAAATATACCTTTATCCTCCTATCTTTTAAGACACTGCCTATCCAGCTGGATGGTGATGGCACAATGAAAGCAAGTTTGGCCCACTGAAGACTAACTCAAAATAAGTTATAACCTGTTTCTTAGCTGAAATTGCAGCCCTATGAATGATGCCTCTGTGGTTATGTTCTACTAATAAGTAAAACCATTCACTGGCTGTCTTGAAATGATTATATAACCTTTAGATTAGATGCATGACTAGGGACACAAATCTGCATTTTTCATGAAATAAAATATTTATATTTATTTTCACTTATTTATTTTAATTACATTTGTATCCCACATTTTCCCACCTATTTGTAGGCTCAATGTGGCTTACATAGTTCCGGGGTAGCGTTTGCAGACTCTGGTGTAAACAAATAGAGTGATGTTGTGGTACGGTAAGGGATCATGTCACGGGAGAGTTGTGTTATGTCCATACTGTACTTAGTTTCTTGTGTTGCATAGTTTGGGCATTTATGTTGGGTTGGCTAGGTATGCCTTTTTAAACAGGTTGGTTTTCAGTGTTTTCTGGAAGTTTCGGTGGCTATTCATAGTTTTCAAGGCTTTTGGTAATGTGTTCCACAGTTGTGTGCCCATGTATGAAAAACTGGATGCGTTGGTTGTTTTGTATTTGAGTCCTTTTCAACTTGGGTAGTGCAGATTTATGTACGTCCGTGATGATTTGGCTGGTTTAATAGGGGGGACATCCTAGCCTAGCATGTGAATTTTCTTGTTTTCTCCTGATAAAAGGGACACTAAAACAGGCATGTTATGAGAATCATGTGCTCATGTATTGGCGTATAACAGTTATATCACATATTAAACATGAATGAAGTTGAAACCTGGGTGCATTTAAAACCTTTTTTCCTGTGCCTAGATCAAAATAAAAGATGGCATGTATGTGTGGGATCTTGCTCATTTTGTTTTGTGGATTGCAATTTGCAGTGCTGCTTGCAGTGGCGTTCCTAGGGTGGCTGACACCCGGGGCGGATCGCCGATGCGCCCTGCCCCCCCCCCACCCCGGCGAAAGAACCCCCCCTCCCCCAGACGCACGCTGCTGGGGGGGGGGGGTGCCTTGTGCCGGTCTGCTTCGTTGGTTTCCATGCTCCCTCTGCCCCAGAACAGAAAGTAACCTGTTCCGGGGCAAAGGGAACATGGAAACTAATGAAGCTGACTGGCGCGTGGCACCCCCCAGCAGTGTGCATCCAGGGCGGACTGCCCCCCCCCCCCTTGGTACGCCACTGGCTGCTTGTATATTGTAAAAATGCACTTCCCTTTTTTTTATCTCTATTCTACAGGTTCAAATTGAATGAGGGAAGGGCTTCCAAATTCCTTCATATGTTTAGTGGAAAACAGCTGTTGGTTCAGGCCTCTCGCAATGTGAATATTACTTTATTGCTACCAAGTAATACACAGGGGGCATTTGCTTTGAACTTGTTTTTGTTCTTGCTGCTGGTTTGATTATATATATGATAATGCTGCAGGTTTGATTATGATGCAGATGTTGATTATATTCATATTGTGATGATTATGCTGCTGGATATATATGTTGTTTGATGCTAATTATAATGATGCTGCTTAAGATTACGATTAGGGACAATTACAGTATTTCAACCTGCATCAGGAGCAAAGAGAGACAGCAGAGGTGCAAGATATTGGGCAGGGGGAGACCAAGAGGGGGAAATGCACATGTATAGAAGGGAGGGGGAGGGTAATGGTAATGGGCATGGATGGAAGAAGCGGAGGGAGAGGATGAAATGCTACATTGGAAAAGAAAAGGCAAGATGTACTGCACATGACGTTTCATAATAGCAGGTTATTTAGGTGCTCTAGGGCCTGTCCTCATAAGGACTAGCTATTAAGAGAGCCTTTTGCTGACGTGTTATTTGTAAAGTGTGTTCCCTTTTTCTAAAATAAATATACTCAGGAGGATTACAGGGGTACACTGAGCTGGGCACACCCAACCAGTTGGGCTTTCAGAATATCCACAATGAAGATGCATTACATTAAGAGAGATTGTCATATACTGTCTTATTGCTATACTAGCCGTTGAGCCCGTAAAAATGGGCTGGTTTTGGGGGTTTTCCTTCCCCTCACCCCCCCCCCCCCCGCGAGGTGGCCACCGCTCCCCCCCCCCCTCGGAGTCGCCGCCGCCACCACCCCTCCACCCGGCCCGGGCCCTCTCTTCGCTTCTGAACTTACACATCCATTTGCCGAACGCAGCAACGCACATCAGCTCAGCTGCCATGGGCCCTTCCTTCTCTGCCTGTGGGCCCGCCCTCCTGTGACGTTACGTCAGCGAGGGCGGGACACAGGCAGAGAAGGAAGGGGCAGCTCAGCTGATGTGCGTTGCTGCGTTTGGCGAATGGATGTGTAAGTTCAGAAGGGAAGAGAGGGCCTGGGCCGGGTGGAGGAGTGGCGGTGGCGACTCCGAGTGGGGGGGGGGGAGCGGTAGCAACCTCGGCGGCGTAGTTTCCCTCTCTGTCCCGCCCCCTCCCCCCCTTATCATGTATTGACGCGGGAGCGGGACAGAGAGGGAAGTCTCTACTGTGCATTTGCGAGTGAGTCAGTCACTCGCCTTTTTTATGTTTGATAGGCATGCATCTGCATAAGATTGCTAATGTAAAAGGGGAGGGGAAGGGGTTATGTATGGCACTTTATTGCATATATTTGTGGTTCACATGGTTAACAAATCTGTATTTCTTTACTACAGCTTGTTTTCTACTACTACTTATCATTTCTATAGCGCTATAAGTCATACGCAGCGCTGTACACCATATAGACAAAAAGACAGTCCTGATCGTTTGCTACTTCCCGACTGTTCCGATTCATAATATCATCATGGGAAAGTGGGCAACATATACAAAGAAGTACTGCAAGAGCTGGGAGAAAGAGGCACTCTTAAAAGACTGGATAAGGAGTGTGCCAGGAGATGACAAAAAAGCATATTGTCGTTTTTGCAAAGCTGAGATACGTCCACATCATGCTGACTTAGTTAACCATGCCAATACAGCCAAACATAAGAGGAATGCAGCGCCGTTTTCAAGTGTTAGGACTTTATTTGATATGGGCTGCCAGCCTACCACTATTGACAAATCGACCAAGATAGCGGAGCTGAAGTTGGCGGCACACGTTGCGTGCCATTCCAGTATTGCAACGATCGATCACCTAGGCCAGGTTGTCAAAGCCATTTCGGGCAAAGACATAGCTATACACCGCACAAAATGTTCTGCACTGATCAAGAATGTACTTGGCCCTGCACTCCATCAAGAATTAATTTCGGACCTGGGCACAAATGACGCGTCTTATTCCTTGATCATCGATGAAAGCACAGATATTGGCCTAGAGAAGCAGCTGTGTGTGATGGTGCGCTACTACAGTACTTCCTTGAAGTCTATTAGCACCGCATTTCTAGGAATATTAGCCCTTGAGACTGGTACTGCAGAAGGAATATTCAGTGCCATAACCAATTTTCTTACAGCAAATCATCTTCAAATAGACAAATGCATTGGCTTAGCAACTGATGGCTGTAGCACCATGTGTGGCAGAAATAATTCAGTAATAACAAGGTTCCGTGAAGTGTGCCCCAACATTGTACATATCAAGTGTATTTGCCATTCAATTCAGCTGAGTTCATCACATGCGCTGATGGTGCTGCCAAGGAACATTGAATTCATGGTTTCTGAGACCTATAACTGGTTCTGCCATAGTACTGTTCGCCAGCAGAAATACAAACAGATATATCAATGCATTAATGTTGGTGAAGAACCACTAAAGATCCTGAGGTTGTCAGACACTCGCTGGCTGTCCATAGCTGCTTGTGTTCAGCGTGTGCTTGACCAATATGATGAACTGAAGCTTCACTTCCAGGTAGCGAAGGATGAGACACGCAGCTACATCGCTGACCAGCTGTACCAGATGTACAACACACCACAAAACAAGCTGTACTTGATATTTTTGAGGCCCATACTGCAGGAACTCAACCGAGTGAACAAGCTGTTTCAGTCTGATAAAGCCAGCCCTGTCCGTTTGCTTGACGACCTGATGACATTGTATCACACCATGCTGCTGCAACTTGTGCGACCGATCACATTAACATCGTGGGGCGCAACTATCACGTATGATTTGGAAGACAGGTCTAAGCATCTACCGCTGGCAGCGATGAACTTTGGTATCGAATTCCAGTTGGCGCTGCATGACTCTGGACTTGAACCCGCATCTGCAGAACACATTAAAGAACGCTGTAGAGATTACCTATTTGAACTGCTGAGGGAAATGCGTAAGAGGCTACCGTCAAATGTCCAGCTGCTACAGTCTCTGTCAGATCTTTCTCCATCTGTTGTCCTTGGAGCCCTGAAACCACAGCTGTCGAAGTTGTCATTTCTACCTCTGTATAACGGTAGTATTGGAGATCTGGAGCAACAGTGGCTGCGGATCAGCACAGTGTTATGGCCAACCTACAGGGACAATGAGATTGAGCAGTTTTGGGTGACTGTAGCAAATCACACAGATGCTACAGGAGATCATGACTTCCTCCTGCTAGGGAATTTTGCCCTATCTATGTTGGCTTTGCCTTTCAGCAATGCAGCTGTGGAAAGAACCTTTTCTCAGATGAATCTGATCAAGACAAAACTAAGAAACAGGATGCGACAAGGCACTCTGGAAGCCTTGTTGCGTATTCGTAGCTACATGGGGCGTAAAGGCATATGCTGCCATGAGTTTGTTCCTACAGATCAGATGCTGAGTTTATTCAAGTCTGATATTTATGAGAGTACAAGCCAGACCCAGGAGGAGGAGGAGGAGGAGGAGGAGGAGGATGACGTGATGTTGATACCCGACGATGACGATTGTGCACCTTCCTGCAGTGGAGTTTCCAGGCCGTAAGAGCCCGGTGAGTCCTCTTCTTGGAGGGGGTGGGTGTCAGATAGTAACCTGAGCATTGGGTGAGAGAGTCATGCTTAATTCCCTCTTGTTTCCTTTTCAGTCCGAGTTCCTGTGCCTGGCTGAGTCAAGAGAGCCGGGGGGTTTCTGTGCCTGGCTGCGTCGAACGAGTCAGAAGGGGTTCTTGCTCCTTGCTTGCTACGCCTCAGTGTTCCTGTGACACCTGGCTGATTCATCGCCTGGTGAGTTCTTACTTTTCTTCTTCAATCTCCTAAGTGGGGCGATGGAGGTCTCTGTGTAAGCAAAGGCGGTCACTCACTCATCCTTGATTCTTTCCCTCTTTTGCAGCCTCTACAGCTTTCCTGCTCCAGAGTCCAGAGTGGGAGAGCCCCAAGTGTGCCTGCAGCGGAGTTTCCAGTGTTCCTGCAGTATACAGTCCCAAGGCCCTAAGAGTCCGGTGAGTCCTCTTCTTGGAGGGGGTGGGTGTCACACAGTAACCTGAGCATTGGGTGAGAGAGTCATGCTTTATTCCCTCTTGTTTCCTTTTCAGTCCGAGTTCCTGTGCCTGGCTGCGTCAAAAGAGCCAGGGGGTTTCTGTGCCTGGCTACGTCGAACGAGTCAGAGAGGGTTCCTTTGCCTGTCCGTGTGAAACGAGTCAGGGGGGGTTCCTATGCCTGGCTGCGTCCATCGAGTCAGAAGGGGTTCTTTCGCCTTTAGAAATGTTAAGTAGTAGTAGTGTTCCTGTGACACCTGGCTGATTCATCGCCTGGTGAGTTCTTACTTTTCTTCTTCAATCTCCTAAGTGGGGCGATGGAGGTCTCTGTGTAAGCAAAGGCGGTCACTCACTCATCCTTGATTCTTTCCCTCTTTTGCAGCCTCTACAGCTTTCCTGCTCCAGAGTCCAGAGTGGGAGAGCCCCAAGTGTGCCTGCAGCGGAGTTTCCAGTGTTCCTGCAGTATACGGTCCCAAGGCCCTAAGAGTCCAGTGAGTCCTCTTCTTGGAGGGGGTGGGTGTCACACAGTAACCTGAGCATTGGGTGAGAGAGTCATGCTTTATTCCCTCTTGTTTCCTTTTCAGTCCGAGTTCCTGTGCCTGGCTGCGTCAAAAGAGCCAGGGGGTTTCTGTGCCTGGCTACGTCGAACGAGTCAGAGAGGGTTCCTTTGCCTGTCCGTGTGAAACGAGTCAGGGGGGGTTCCTATGCCTGGCTGCGTCCATCGAGTCAGAAGGGGTTCTTTCGCCTTTAGAAATGTTAAGTAGTAGTAGTGTTCCTGTGACACCTGGCTGATTCATCGCCTGGTGAGTTCTTACTTTTCTTCTTCAATCTCCTAAGTGGGGCGATGGAGGTCTCTGTGTAAGCAAAGGCGGTCACTCACTCATCCTTGATTCTTTCCCTCTTTTGCAGCCTCTACAGCTTTCCTGCTCCAGAGTCCAGAGTGGGAGAGCCCCAAGTGTGCCTGCAGCGAAGTTTCCAGTGTTCCTGCAGTATACGGTCCCAAGGCCCTAAGAGTCCGGTGAGTCCTCTTCTTGGAGGGGGTGGGTGTCACACAGTAACCTGAGCATTGGGTGAGAGAGTCATGCTTTATTCTCTCTTGTTTCCTTTTCAGTCCGAGTTCCTGTGCCTGGCTGCGTCAAGAGAGCCAGGGGGTTTCTGTGCCTGGCTACGTCGAACGAGTCAGAGAGGGTTCCTTTGCCTGTCCGTGTGAAACGAGTCAGGGGGGGTTCCTATGCCTGGCTGCGTCCATCGAGTCAGAAGGGGTTCTTTCGCCTTTAGAAATGTTAAGTAGTAGTAGTGTTCCTGTGACACCTGGCTGATTCATCGCCTGGTGAGTTCTTACTTTTCTTCTTCAATCTCCTAAGTGGGGCGATGGAGGTCTCTGTGTAAGCAAAGGCGGTCACTCACACATCCTTGATTCTTTCCCTCTTTTGCAGCCTCTACAGCTTTCCGTGCTCCAGAGTCCAGAGTGGGAGAGCCCCAAGTGTGCCTGCAGCGAAGTTTCCAGTGTTCCTGCAGTATACAGTCCCAAGGCCCTAAGAGTCCGGTGAGTCCTCTTCTTGGAGGGGGTGGGTGTCACACAGTAACCTGAGCATTGGGTGAGAGAGTCATGCTTTATTCTCTCTGTTTCCTTTTCAGTCCGAGTTCCTGTGCCTGGCTGCGTCAAGAGAGCCAGGGGGTTTCTGTGCCTGGCTACGTCGAACGAGTCAGAGAGGGTTCCTTTGCCTGTCCGTGTGAAACGAGTCAGGGGGGGTTCCTATGCTTGGCTGCGTCCATCGAGTCAGAAGGGGTTCTTTCGCCTTTAGAAATGTTAAGTAGTAGTAGTGTTCCTGTGACACCTGGCTGATTCATCGCCTGGTGAGTTCTTACTTTTCTTCTTCAATCTCCTAAGTGGGGCGATGGAGGTCTCTGTGTAAGCAAAGGCGGTCACTCACTCATCCTTGATTCTTTCCCTGTTTTGCAGCCTCTACAGCTTTCCTGCTCCAGAGTCCAGAGTGGGAGAGCCCCAAGTGTGCCTGCAGCGAAGTTTCCAGTGTTCCTGCAGTATACAGTCCCAAGGCCCTAAGAGTCTGGTGAGTCCTCTTCTTGGAGGGGGTGGGTGTCACACAGTAACCTGAGCATTGGGTGAGAGAGTCATGCTTTATTCTCTCGTTTCCTTTTCAGTCCGAGTTCCTGTGCCTGGCTGCGTCAAGAGAGCCAGGGGGTTTCTGTGCCTGGCTACGTCGAACGAGTCAGAGAGGGTTCCTTTGCCTGTCCGTGTGAAACGAGTCAGGGGGGGTTCCTATGCCTGGCTGCGTCCATCGAGTCAGAAGGGGTTCTTTCGCCTTTAGAAATGTTAAGTAGTAGTAGTGTTCCTGTGACACCTGGCTGATTCATCGCCTGGTGAGTTCTTACTTTTCTTCTTCAATCTCCTAAGTGGGGCGATGGAGGTCTCTGTGTAAGCAAAGGCGGTCACTCATTCATCCTTGATTCTTTCCCTGTTTTGCAGCCTCTACAGCTTTCCTGCTCCAGAGTCCAGAGTGGGAGAGCCCCAAGTGTGCCTGCAGCGGAGTTTCCAGTGTTCCTGCAGTATACGGTCCCAAGGCCCTAAGAGTCCGGTGAGTCCTCTTCTTGGAGGGGGTGGGTGTCACACAGTAACCTGAGCATTGGGTGAGAGAGTCATGCTTTATTCTCTCTTGTTTCCTTTTCAGTCCGAGTTCCTGTGCCTGGCTGCGTCAAGAGAGCCAGGGGGTTTCTGTGCCTGGCTACGTCGAACGAGTCAGAGAGGGTTCCTTTGCCTGTCCGTGTGAAACGAGTCAGGGGGGGTTCCTATGCCTGGCTGCGTCCATCGAGTCAGAAGGGGTTCTTTCGCCTTTAGAAATGTTAAGTAGTAGTAGTGTTCCTGTGACACCTGGCTGATTCATCGCCTGGTGAGTTCTTACTTTTCTTCTTCAATCTCCTAAGTGGGGCGATGGAGGTCTCTGTGTAAGCAAAGGCGGTCACTCACTCATCCTTGATTCTTTCCCTCTTTTGCAGCCTCTACAGCTTTCCTGCTCCAGAGTCCAGAGTGGGAGAGCCCCAAGTGTGCCTGCAGCGAAGTTTCCAGTGTTCCTGCAGTATACAGTCCCAAGGCCCTAAGAGTCCGGTGAGTCCTCTTCTTGGAGGGGGTGGGTGTCACACAGTAACCTGAGCATTGGGTGAGAGAGTCATGCTTTATTCTCTCTTGTTTCCTTTTCAGTCCGAGTTCCTGTGCCTGGCTGCGTCAAGAGAGCCAGGGGGTTTCTGTGCCTGGCTACGTCGAACGAGTCAGAGAGGGTTCCTTTTCCTGTCCGTGTGAAACGAGTCAGGGGGGGTTCCTATGCCTGGCTGCGTCCATCGAGTCAGAAGGGGTTCTTTCGCCTTTAGAAATGTTAAGTAGTAGTAGTGTTCCTGTGACACCTGGCTGATTCATCGCCTGGTGAGTTCTTACTTTTCTTCTTCAATCTCCTAAGTGGGGCGATGGAGGTCTCTGTGTAAGCAAAGGCGGTCACTCACTCATCCTTGATTCTTTCCCTCTTTTGCAGCCTCTACAGCTTTCCTGCTCCAGAGTCCAGAGTGGGAGAGCCCCAAGTGTGCCTGCAGCGGAGTTTCCAGTGTTCCTGCAGTATACGGTCCCAAGGCCCTAAGAGTCCAGTGAGTCCTCTTCTTGGAGGGGGTGGGTGTCACACAGTAACCTGAGCATTGGGTGAGAGAGTCATGCTTTATTCCCTCTTGTTTCCTTTTCAGTCCGAGTTCCTGTGCCTGGCTGCGTCAAAGAGCCAGGGGGTTTCTGTGCCTGGCTACGTCGAACGAGTCAGAGAGGGTTCCTTTGCCTGTCCGTGTGAAACGAGTCAGGGGGGGTTCCTATGCCTGGCTGCGTCCATCGAGTCAGAAGGGGTTCTTTCGCCTTTAGAAATGTTAAGTAGTAGTAGTGTTCCTGTGACACCTGGCTGATTCATCGCCTGGTGAGTTCTTACTTTTCTTCTTCAATCTCCTAAGTGGGGCGATGGAGGTCTCTGTGTAAGCAAAGGCGGTCACTCACTCATCCTTGATTCTTTCCCTCTTTTGCAGCCTCTACAGCTTTCCTGCTCCAGAGTCCAGAGTGGGAGAGCCCCAAGTGTGCCTGCAGCGAAGTTTCCAGTGTTCCTGCAGTATACGGTCCCAAGGCCCTAAGAGCCCGGTGAGTCCTCTTGTTGGAGGGGGTGGGTGTCACACAGTAACCTGAGCATTGGGTGAGAGAGTCATGCTTTATTCTCTCTTGTTTCCTTTTCAGTCCGAGTTCCTGTGCCTGGCTGCGTCAAGAGAGCCAGGGGGTTTCTGTGCCTGGCTACGTCGAACGAGTCAGAGAGGGTTCCTTTGCCTGTCCGTGTGAAACGAGTCAGGGGGGGTTCCTATGCCTGGCTGCGTCCATCGAGTCAGAAGGGGTTCTTTCGCCTTTAGAAATGTTAAGTAGTAGTAGTGTTCCTGTGACACCTGGCTGATTCATCGCCTGGTGAGTTCTTACTTTTCTTCTTCAATCTCCTAAGTGGGGCGATGGAGGTCTCTGTGTAAGCAAAGGCGGTCACTCACTCATCCTTGATTCTTTCCCTCTTTTGCAGCCTCTACAGCTTTCCTGCTCCAGAGTCCAGAGTGGGAGAGCCCCAAGTGTGCCTGCAGCGAAGTTTCCAGTGTTCCTGCAGTATACAGTCCCAAGGCCCTAAGAGTCCGGTGAGTCCTCTTCTTGGAGGGGGTGGGTGTCACACAGTAACCTGAGCATTGGGTGAGAGAGTCATGCTTTATTCTCTCTGTTTCCTTTTCAGTCCGAGTTCCTGTGCCTGGCTGCGTCAAGAGAGCCAGGGGGTTTCTGTGCCTGGCTACGTCGAACGAGTCAGAGAGGGTTCCTTTGCCTGTCCGTGTGAAACGAGTCAGGGGGGGTTCCTATGCTTGGCTGCGTCCATCGAGTCAGAAGGGGTTCTTTCGCCTTTAGAAATGTTAAGTAGTAGTAGTGTTCCTGTGACACCTGGCTGATTCATCGCCTGGTGAGTTCTTACTTTTCTTCTTCAATCTCCTAAGTGGGGCGATGGAGGTCTCTGTGTAAGCAAAGGCGGTCACTCACTCATCCTTGATTCTTTCCCTGTTTTGCAGCCTCTACAGCTTTCCTGCTCCAGAGTCCAGAGTGGGAGAGCCCCAAGTGTGCCTGCAGCGAAGTTTCCAGTGTTCCTGCAGTATACAGTCCCAAGGCCCTAAGAGTCCGGTGAGTCCTCTTCTTGGAGGGGGTGGGTGTCACACAGTAACCTGAGCATTGGGTGAGAGAGTCATGCTTTATTCTCTCGTTTCCTTTTCAGTCCGAGTTCCTGTGCCTGGCTGCGTCAAGAGAGCCAGGGGGTTTCTGTGCCTGGCTACGTCGAACGAGTCAGAGAGGGTTCCTTTGCCTGTCCGTGTGAAACGAGTCAGGGGGGGTTCCTATGCCTGGCTGCGTCCATCGAGTCAGAAGGGGTTCTTTCGCCTTTAGAAATGTTAAGTAGTAGTAGTGTTCCTGTGACACCTGGCTGATTCATCGCCTGGTGAGTTCTTACTTTTCTTCTTCAATCTCCTAAGTGGGGCGATGGAGGTCTCTGTGTAAGCAAAGGCGGTCACTCACTCATCCTTGATTCTTTCCCTGTTTTGCAGCCTCTACAGCTTTCCTGCTCCAGAGTCCAGAGTGGGAGAGCCCCAAGTGTGCCTGCAGCGGAGTTTCCAGTGTTCCTGCAGTATACGGTCCCAAGGCCCTAAGAGTCCGGTGAGTCCTCTTCTTGGAGGGGGTGGGTGTCACACAGTAACCTGAGCATTGGGTGAGAGAGTCATGCTTTATTCTCTCTTGTTTCCTTTTCAGTCCGAGTTCCTGTGCCTGGCTGCGTCAAGAGAGCCAGGGGGTTTCTGTGCCTGGCTACGTCGAACGAGTCAGAGAGGGTTCCTTTGCCTGTCCGTGTGAAACGAGTCAGGGGGGGTTCCTATGCCTGGCTGCGTCCATCGAGTCAGAAGGGGTTCTTTCGCCTTTAGAAATGTTAAGTAGTAGTAGTGTTCCTGTGACACCTGGCTGATTCATCGCCTGGTGAGTTCTTACTTTTCTTCTTCAATCTCCTAAGTGGGGCGATGGAGGTCTCTGTGTAAGCAAAGGCGGTCACTCACTCATCCTTGATTCTTTCCCTCTTTTGCAGCCTCTACAGCTTTCCTGCTCCAGAGTCCAGAGTGGGAGAGCCCCAAGTGTGCCTGCAGCGGAGTTTCCAGTGTTCCTGCAGTATACAGTCCCAAGGCCCTAAGAGTCCGGTGAGTCCTCTTCTTGGAGGGGGTGGGTGTCACACAGTAACCTGAGCATTGGGTGAGAGAGTCATGCTTTATTCCCTCTTGTTTCCTTTTCAGTCCGAGTTCCTGTGCCTGGCTGCGTCAAGAGAGCCAGGGGGTTTCTGTGCCTGGCTACGTCGAACGAGTCAGAGAGGGTTCCTTTGCCTGTCCGTGTGAAACGAGTCAGGGGGGGTTCCTATGCTTGGCTGCGTCCATCGAGTCAGAAGGGGTTCTTTCGCCTTTAGAAATGTTAAGTAGTAGTAGTGTTCCTGTGACACCTGGCTGATTCATCGCCTGGTGAGTTCTTACTTTTCTTCTTCAATCTCCTAAGTGGGGCGATGGAGGTCTCTGTGTAAGCAAAGGCGGTCACTCACTCATCCTTGATTCTTTCCCTCTTTTGCAGCCTCTACAGCTTTCCTGCTCCAGAGTCCAGAGTGGGAGAGCCCCAAGTGTGCCTGCAGCGAAGTTTCCAGTGTTCCTGCAGTATACGGTCCCAAGGCCCTAAGAGCCCGGTGAGTCCTCTTCTTGGAGGGGGTGGGTGTCACACAGTAACCTGAGCATTGGGTGAGAGAGTCATGCTTTATTCTCTCTTGTTTCCTTTTCAGTCCGAGTTCCTGTGCCTGGCTGCGTCAAGAGAGCCAGGGGGTTTCTGTGCCTGGCTACGTCGAACGAGTCAGAGAGGGTTCCTTTGCCTGTCCGTGTGAAACGAGTCAGGGGGGGTTCCTATGCCTGGCTGCGTCCATCGAGTCAGAAGGGGTTCTTTCGCCTTTAGAAATGTTAAGTAGTAGTAGTGTTCCTGTGACACCTGGCTGATTCATCGCCTGGTGAGTTCTTACTTTTCTTCTTCAATCTCCTAAGTGGGGCCATGGAGGTCTCTGTGTAAGCAAAGGCGGTCACTCACTCATCCTTGATTCTTTCCCTCTTTTGCAGCCTCTACAGCTTTCCTGCTCCAGAGTCCAGAGTGGGAGAGCCCCAAGTGTGCCTGCAGCGAAGTTTCCAGTGTTCCTGCAGTATACGGTCCCAAGGCCCTAAGAGTCCGGTGAGTCCTCTTCTTGGAGGGGGTGGGTGTCACACAGTAACCTGAGCATTGGGTGAGAGAGTCATGCTTTATTCTCTCTTGTTTCCTTTTCAGTCCGAGTTCCTGTGCCTGGCTGCGTCAAGAGAGCCAGGGGGTTTCTGTGCCTGGCTACGTCGAACGAGTCAGAGAGGGTTCCTTTGCCTGTCCGTGTGAAACGAGTCAGGGGGGGTTCCTATGCCTGGCTGCGTCCATCGAGTCAGAAGGGGTTCTTTCGCCTTTAGAAATGTTAAGTAGTAGTAGTGTTCCTGTGACACCTGGCTGATTCATCGCCTGGTGAGTTCTTACTTTTCTTCTTCAATCTCCTAAGTGGGGCGATGGAGGTCTCTGTGTAAGCAAAGGCGGTCACTCACTCATCCTTGATTCTTTCCCTCTTTTGCAGCCTCTACAGCTTTCCTGCTCCAGAGTCCAGAGTGGGAGAGCCCCAAGTGTGCCTGCAGCGAAGTTTCCAGTGTTCCTGCAGTATACGGTCCCAAGGCCCTAAGAGTCCGGTGAGTCCTCTTCTTGGAGGGGGTGGGTGTCACACAGTAACCTGAGCATTGGGTGAGAGAGTCATGCTTTATTCTCTCTTGTTTCCTTTTCAGCCCGAGTTCCTGTGCCTGGCTGCGTCAAGAGAGCCAGGGGGTTTCTGTGCCTGGCTACGTCGAACGAGTCAGAGAGGGTTCCTTTGCCTGTCCGTGTGAAACGAGTCAGGGGGGGTTCCTATGCCTGGCTGCGTCCATCGAGTCAGAAGGGGTTCTTTCGCCTTTAGAAATGTTAAGTAGTAGTAGTGTTCCTGTGACACCTGGCTGATTCATCGCCTGGTGAGTTCTTACTTTTCTTCTTCAATCTCCTAAGTGGGGCGATGGAGGTCTCTGTGTAAGCAAAGGCGGTCACTCACTCATCCTTGATTCTTTCCCTCTTTTGCAGCCTCTACAGCTTTCCTGCTCCAGAGTCCAGAGTGGGAGAGCCCCAAGTGTGCCTGCAGCGAAGTTTCCAGTGTTCCTGCAGTATACGGTCCCAAGGCCCTAAGAGTCCGGTGAGTCCTCTTCTTGGAGGGGGTGGGTGTCACACAGTAACCTGAGCATTGGGTGAGAGAGTCATGCTTTATTCTCTCTTGTTTCCTTTTCAGTCCGAGTTCCTGTGCCTGGCTGCGTCAAGAGAGCCAGGGGGTTTCTGTGCCTGGCTACGTCGAACGAGTCAGAGAGGGTTCCTTTGCCTGTCCGTGTGAAACGAGTCAGGGGGGGTTCCTATGCTTGGCTGCGTCCATCGAGTCAGAAGGGGTTCTTTCGCCTTTAGAAATGTTAAGTAGTAGTAGTGTTCCTGTGACACCTGGCTGATTCATCGCCTGGTGAGTTCTTACTTTTCTTCTTCAATCTCCTAAGTGGGGCGATGGAGGTCTCTGTGTAAGCAAAGGCGGTCACTCACTCATCCTTGATTCTTTCCCTGTTTTGCAGCCTCTACAGCTTTCCTGCTCCAGAGTCCAGAGTGGGAGAGCCCCAAGTGTGCCTGCAGCGAAGTTTCCAGTGTTCCTGCAGTATACAGTCCCAAGGCCCTAAGAGTCCGGTGAGTCCTCTTCTTGGAGGGGGTGGGTGTCACACAGTAACCTGAGCATTGGGTGAGAGAGTCATGCTTTATTCTCTCTTGTTTCCTTTTCAGTCCGAGTTCCTGTGCCTGGCTGCGTCAAAAGAGCCAGGGGGTTTCTGTGCCTGGCTACGTCGAACGAGTCAGAGAGGGTTCCTTTGCCTGTCCGTGTGAAACGAGTCAGGGGGGGTTCCTATGCTTGGCTGCGTCCATCGAGTCAGAAGGGGTTCTTTCGCCTTTAGAAATGTTAAGTAGTAGTAGTGTTCCTGTGACACCTGGCTGATTCATCGCCTGGTGAGTTCTTACTTTTCTTCTTCAATCTCCTAAGTGGGGCGATGGAGGTCTCTGTGTAAGCAAAGGCGGTCACTCACTCATCCTTGATTCTTTCCCTCTTTTGCAGCCTCTACAGCTTTCCTGCTCCAGAGTCCAGAGTGGGAGAGCCCCAAGTGTGCCTGCAGCGAAGTTTCCAGTGTTCCTGCAGTATACAGTCCCAAGGCCCTAAGAGTCCGGTGAGTCCTCTTCTTGGAGGGGGTGGGTGTCACACAGTAACCTGAGCATTGGGTGAGAGAGTCATGCTTTATTCTCTCTTGTTTCCTTTTCAGCCCGAGTTCCTGTGCCTGGCTGCGTCAAGAGAGCCAGGGGGTTTCTGTGCCTGGCTACGTCGAACGAGTCAGAGAGGGTTCCTTTGCCTGTCCGTGTGAAACGAGTCAGGGGGGGTTCCTATGCCTGGCTGCGTCCATCGAGTCAGAAGGGGTTCTTTCGCCTTTAGAAATGTTAAGTAGTAGTAGTGTTCCTGTGACACCTGGCTGATTCATCGCCTGGTGAGTTCTTACTTTTCTTCTTCAATCTCCTAAGTGGGGCGATGGAGGTCTCTGTGTAAGCAAAGGCGGTCACTCACTCATCCTTGATTCTTTCCCTCTTTTGCAGCCTCTACAGCTTTCCTGCTCCAGAGTCCAGAGTGGGAGAGCCCCAAGTGTGCCTGCAGCGAAGTTTCCAGTGTTCCTGCAGTATACAGGTCCCAAGGCCCTAAGAGTCCGGTGAGTCCTCTTCTTGGAGGGGGTGGGTGTCACACAGTAACCTGAGCATTGGGTGAGAGAGTCATGCTTTATTCTCTCTTGTTTCCTTTTCAGTCCGAGTTCCTGTGCCTGGCTGCGTCAAAAGAGCCAGGGGGTTTCTGTGCCTGGCTACGTCGAACGAGTCAGAGAGGGTTCCTTTGCCTGTCCGTGTGAAACGAGTCAGGGGGGGTTCCTATGCCTGGCTGCGTCCATCGAGTCAGAAGGGGTTCTTTCGCCTTTAGAAATGTTAAGTAGTAGTAGTGTTCCTGTGACACCTGGCTGATTCATCGCCTGGTGAGTTCTTACTTTTCTTCTTCAATCTCCTAAGTGGGGCGATGGAGGTCTCTGTGTAAGCAAAGGCGGTCACTCACTCATCCTTGATTCTTTCCCTGTTTTGCAGCCTCTACAGCTTTCCTGCTCCAGAGTCCAGAGTGGGAGAGCCCCAAGTGTGCCTGCAGCGAAGTTTCCAGTGTTCCTGCAGTATACGGTCCCAAGGCCCTAAGAGTCCGGTGAGTCCTCTTCTTGGAGGGGGTGGGTGTCACACAGTAACCTGAGCATTGGGTGAGAGAGTCATGCTTTATTCTCTCTTGTTTCCTTTTCAGTCCGAGTTCCTGTGCCTGGCTGCGTCAAGAGAGCCAGGGGGTTTCTGTGCCTGGCTACGTCGAACGAGTCAGAGAGGGTTCCTTTGCCTGTCCGTGTGAAACGAGTCAGGGGGGGTTCCTATGCCTGGCTGCGTCCATCGAGTCAGAAGGGGTTCTTTCGCCTTTAGAAATGTTAAGTAGTAGTAGTGTTCCTGTGACACCTGGCTGATTCATCGCCTGGTGAGTTCTTACTTTTCTTCTTCAATCTCCTAAGTGGGGCGATGGAGGTCTCTGTGTAAGCAAAGGCGGTCACTCACTCATCCTTGATTCTTTCCCTCTTTTGCAGCCTCTACAGCTTTCCTGCTCCAGAGTCCAGAGTGGGAGAGCCCCAAGTGTGCCTGCAGCGAAGTTTCCAGTGTTCCTGCAGTATACGGTCCCAAGGCCCTAAGAGCCCGGTGAGTCCTCTTGTTGGAGGGGGTGGGTGTCACACAGTAACCTGAGCATTGGGTGAGAGAGTCATGCTTTATTCTCTC
Source organism: Microcaecilia unicolor (assembly GCF_901765095.1). Classification (NCBI taxonomy): domain Eukaryota; kingdom Metazoa; phylum Chordata; class Amphibia; order Gymnophiona; family Siphonopidae; genus Microcaecilia; species Microcaecilia unicolor. The sequence goes on along the minus strand of NW_021963057.1, from coordinate 169,862 downwards.
TTGTTTCCTTTTCAGTCCGAGTTCCTGTGCCTGGCTGCGTCAAGAGAGCCAGGGGGTTTCTGTGCCTGGCTACGTCGAACGAGTCAGAGAGGGTTCCTTTGCCTGTCCGTGTGAAACGAGTCAGGGGGGGTTCCTATGCCTGGCTGCGTCCATCGAGTCAGAAGG